>NW_022982888.1:0-19943 GCF_902652985.1 Pecten maximus
CCCCGGGGGGAAAAAAAAATTTCCTGTGTAAACACACGTTCGGAAAATCCGGATATTTAAAATCCGGAACCAATTTATTGATTTTTGTTTTAATAAATGTGAAGCCTGTTTGTACTACTTCATACTGGATATACCAATTATAGTGTACATTTATTTTTTCATTTTTTATACATATCATAATACAGGAGTTATTTGCTTAACAAAAAAATTGCCCATGGCCAGGCTGTCTTACTGTGGTGTGCTACCATAGGATTATTGTATGTCCGAGATATAGGATTATTGTATGTCTGAGATAGGATTATTGTATGTCTGAGTTAGGATTATTGTATGTCCGAGATAGGATTATTGTATGTCCGAGATAGGATTATTGTATGTCTGAGATAGGATCATTGTATGTCTGAGATAGGATTATTGTATGTCTGAGATAGGATTATTGTATGTCTGAGATAGGATTATTGTATGTCTGAGATAGGATTATTGTACATTTTGTATGTCCGAGATAGGATCATTGTATGTCTGAGATAGGATTATTGTATGTCCGAGATAGGATTATTGTATGTCTGAGATAGGATTATTGTATGTCTGAGATAGGATCATTGTATGTCTGAGATAGGATTATTGTATGTCTGAGATAGGATTATTGTATGTCTGAGATAGGATTATTGTATGTCTGAGATAGGATTATTGTATGTCTGAGATAGGATTATTGTATGTCCGAGATAGGATCATTGTATATCCGAGATAGGATTATTGTATGTCTGAGTTAGGATTATTGTATGTCTGAGATAGGATTATTGTATGTCTGAGATAGGATCATTGTATGTCTGAGATAGGATCATTGTATGTCTGAGATAGGATTATTGTATGTCTGAGATAGGATTATTGTATGTCTGAGATAGGATTATTGTATGTCTGAGATAGGATTATTGTATGTCCGAGATAGGATCATTGTATGTCCGAGATAGGATTATTGTATGTCTGAGTTAGGATTATTGTATGTCTGAGATAGGATCATTGTATGTCCGAGATAGGATTATTGTATGTCTGAGATAGGATTATTGTATGTCCGAGATAGGATTATTGTATGTCTGATATAGGATTATTGTATGTCTGAGATAGGATTATTGTATGTCTGAGATAGGATTATTGTATGTCTGAGATAGGATTATTGTATGTCTGAAATAGGATTATTGTATATCTGAGATAGGATTATTGTATGTCTGAGATAGGATTATTGTATGTCCGAGATAGGATTATTGTATGTCTGAGATAGGATTATTGTATGTCTGAGATAGGATTATTGTATGTCTGAGATAGGATTATTGTATGTCTGAGATAGGATTATTGTATGTCCGAGATAGGATCATTGTATGTCCGAGATAGGATTATTGTATGTCTGAGTTAGGATTATTGTATGTCTGAGATAGGATCATTGTATGTCCGAGATAGGATTATTGTATGTCTGAGATAGGATTATTGTATGTCCGAGATAGGATTATTGTATGTCTGATATAGGATTATTGTATGTCTGAGATAGGATTATTGTATGTCTGAGATAGGATTATTGTATGTCTGAGATAGGATTATTGTATGTCTGAAATAGGATTATTGTATATCTGAGATAGGATTATTGTATGTCTGAGATAGGATTATTGTATGTCCGAGATAGGATTATTGTATGTCTGAGATAGGATTATTGTATGTCTGAGATAAGATTATTGTATGTCTGAGATAGGATTATTGTATGTTCGAGATAGGATTATTGTATATCTGAGATAAGATTATTGTATATCTGAGATAAGATTATTGTATGTCTGAGATAGGATTATTGTATGTCCGAGATAAGATTATTGTATATCTGAGATAAGATTATTGTATATCTGAGATAAGATTATTGTATATCTGAGATAAGATTATTGTATGTCCGAGATAAGATTATTGTATATCTGAGATAAGATTATTGTATGTCTGAGATAGGATTATTGTATGTCCGAGATAAGATTATTGTATATCTGAGATAAGATTATTGTATATCTGAAATAAGATTATTGTATATCTGAGATAAGATTATTGTATGTCCGAGATAAGATTATTGTATGTCCGAGATAAGATTATTGTATATCTGAGATAGGATTATTGTATATCCGAGATAGGATTATTGTATGTCTGAGATAAGATTATTGTATATCTGATATAGGATTATTGTATGTCTGAGATAGGATTATTGTATGTCCGAGATAGGATTATTGTATATCTGAGATAGGATTATTGTATGTCTGAGATAAGATTATTGTATATCTGATATAGGATTATTGTATGTCTGAGATAGGATTATTGTATGTCCGAGATAGGATTATTGTATGTCCGAGATAGGATTATTGTATATCTGGTATAGGATTATTGTATGTCCGAGATAGGATTATTGTATATCTGAGATAGGATTATTGTATATCTGAGATAAGATTATTGTATATCTGAGATAGGATTGTTGTATGTTCGAGATAGGATTATTGTATGTCTGAGATAGGATTATTGTATATCTGAGATAGGATTATTGTATATCTGGTATAGGATTATTGTATGTCCGAGATAGGATTATTGTATATCTGAGATAGGATTATTGTATATCTGAGATAAGATTATTGTATATCTGAGATAGGATTATTGTATGTTCGAGATAGGATTATTGTATGTATGAGATAGGATTATTGTATATCTGAGATAGGATTATTGTATATCTGATATAGGATTATTGTATGTCTGAGATAGGATTATTGTATGTCTGAGATAGGGTTATTGTATATCTGAGATAAGATTATTGTATGTCTGAGATAGGATTATTGTATGTCTGAGATAAGATTATTGTATGTCTGAGATAAGATTATTGTATATCTGATATAGGATTATTGTATGTCTGAGATAGGATTATTGTATGTCCGAGATAGGATTATTGTATGTCCGAGATAGGATTATTGTATATCTGGTATAGGATTATTGTATGTTCGAGATAGGATTATTGTATGTCTGAGATAGGATTATTGTATATCTGAGATAGGATTATTGTATATCTGGTATAGGATTATTGTATGTCCGAGATAGGATTATTGTATGTCTGAGATAGGATTATTGTATATCTGAGATAGGATTATTGTATATCTGGTATAGGATTATTGTATGTCCGAGATAGGATTATTGTATATCTGAGATAGGATTATTGTATATCTGAGATAAGATTATTGTATATCTGAGATAGGATTATTGTATGTTCGAGATAGGATTATTGTATGTCTGAGATAGGATTATTGTATATCTGAGATAGGATTATTGTATATCTGATATAGGATTATTGTATGTCTGAGATAGGATTATTGTATGTCTGAGATAGGGTTATTGTATATCTGAGATAAGATTATTGTATGTCTGAGATAGGATTATTGTATGTCTGAGATAAGATTATTGTATGTCTGAGATAAGATTATTGTATATCTGAGATAGGATTATTGTATATCTGAGATAGGATTATTGTATGTCCGAGATAGGATCATTGTATGTCTGAGATAGGATTATTGTATGTCTGAGATAGTGGATAAGTACCGTTTATGATATAAGTTAAGGGTATGGACAATTTAATTCCGTTATTTAACGATGTCCGGGTAGTTAATTATATAAGTTGCCCTGTTTTAAACGACGAGCGTTGTACAGTATTAAGAATGATAATTTGTGTTGACTTTACCTTATTTTTCACGCTTGAAACACATTTACATCATATCAATATGTGTTCAATAACCTTACGTAAGTTACCATGGTCCATTGGACAAAGCAATACCTTTCCTGTGGGAAGGGCTGTTAAAGAAAGAAATCAAGGCCAAAAACCTGAGATCTACCTTGTATTTTAAGTCGCGTTACCGTAACACGACGTTTTGGGATGATCATTGGGACAAGGGGCGATGTTTTCATGACGGCATGTGTAGGTGATTTATTTATATATAAAAGTACAGTTGTAGTTATAAAAGTTTCAAAAAAGTTTAATTGAATTTAATAGAAATGACGCTTTCAACTGTACCGGTAGTCAAAACATAGCACTGTATGTGTTTTAGAGTCAACTTAAAATTGGAATAATAACGATTAACGCTCAGGTATAGGGGTCAGAGTTCAGAAGCTTAAATACTAGGGACTTTTGTTCATGCGACAACCCAGGCAAGCGAGGAAAAGCATACTTGGTCTCGTTTGGAGACGTTAATTTGACCACTGTTTGGCAGCCTTGATATAGAAGGCAAAGGTTTCATGACAGCGTTGGTGGTGCAAATCTATCGACTTAAAAATACATTAATTTAATTCCATCGAAGATCAGACAGCGGCTACATATGTAATATTAAAATCTGTACATTTGAAAATTATATTTTTGTGTCTATCTGCGTTCAGAAAACTATATTTCATTAAATTCAATAACATTCCTTAGCATACGTACGGTAACGTTAACCTAACGTTTGAAAGCAAAACAATTTCCTTAGAAATAATAATTCATTTCTGCATCTTACCAACTGTCTGGTAGTGAGGAAAATTCCAATAGTAAAGTTTGCACTCTATGCGCACATATAACTCCAGACTAGTTCTTTTGGTTAATGTTTTATGATTTATTTTAAGATAACAGTAACAAATATGTAAATCAGACTTTACCCAGGTGTTCGGTGGTAAGTAGTCCTGTATAGGAATGGCAGTAAAGGGAGGATGGTGGGCTAGATCAGACCCCCAGAAGATTTTAAACGTTATTATGCCCAAATTTTACATCATATTTAAATGAGCAATTTACATATGTAAATGAGATAGTATCTCAATTTTTCACTAATCGCTCATTCACTACATGCACGTCTAACAGTAGATGAAAGAATTGTGATTCGGTATATCATCATGATAACATATCTTATATAAGATACTACATTTTTAAGGGATAGCGGGTCTAACAATGCTATATAGTTTAAATTGGACAGGGATCTGAATATAGTACTTAGAGTGTCTGACATGTGTAAAGACCTTTTCTGATATCCCTTTTCCTCGTGGAATCAATCGAAATCTACGTGTACTTGAGATACATTTTTAAAAAATCTAAAAAGAAAATGGTAGGAGGGATAAACAGAAGAAATTTAGAAGAATTTAGACAATAATTTGCTCTACTTTAAAGGTAGACCAATACCCACAGAGGGATTTTAGCTTCCACAATTAAGAAGAATTTCTAAGAAATATTGATAACAAATTCCAGCTGTCAAAATCCAAGATGACCTCTTCGTCGGCCATTTTGTTTTCCACTAAAAACTGAACGGATTCAACAAGGGACCCTTAACTTGGCCATTCACAACAAGGGGTCAAATTGTGTAGTCTTATTCATGTAAGTGAATTTATTAGAATAAGTGAGCGGTCACATTGGTGTGCCTGCAGGTTGAGGAAGCCGAACCGAAACCAAGTTAATAATAATTTTGTAGAGTAAACTTATATAAAAATATTATTGAACTTTTCCTATGTTCAGGACTTAACGTTTTAGCATCAAAGCTCATTTTAAAGTTATCGGAAAACTTTTAAGTCTATTTTAAGTGTATATATCTGGCATATTTTTATTTTGAAATTTCGAAAACCAATTTTTAAATTATTTGGATTTATTTTCATTTTCCCATATTCTGTGTAAACCGTTTGATATAAAAACTATTTTGTGTGTGCGTTATTTTTGTGTGGAATTTGTTTCAACTTCACATACATACACATATCTTGCAAATTTTGTATATAAAATGCATGCATTTGACATTGATCTTTCAGGTCCTGGATGGTCTAAAATGTTAGCGTAAGCATTTTGCAATTCTGACAACCACCAGGGAGCTTTGTTATATCAGGTATATCATTTTGAGTTGTGTCTGATGGTTATTACGGGGCGAGCTGAAATTTCTTCCAAAGAAACATGTCTTAGGACTTTCCTTTGTCTCATTTTAACCGACCGGTTGATTGCGTTCCCTGTCACGTAATGAGTAGTTATACCAATCAGTGGGTTTGATTAGAACCATCACCTAGGGACAGCATTCATAGTTTGTCTATAGATAAACTCATATTAATAGTATAGCTTTTTGATTCTTTGTTTTTTGTTTTTTGTTTTTTTTTTGTTTTTTTTTTTCATTTTGAAAACTGATGTGTACGCAACTGCGTATTGGCGTATAGGCAGCTACGCGGCTGCATGCTTATGGTATAACTTCCAATCGTTATAATGTTTTCACTGAGCGGCTCTTGCATATACATTTTTGTAATTTCATAAAGACCTCTAAAATCTTAATATAGGATATAATGTGAGATATTTCAAATGTTATACATGTATGGGATATCTCATCTGCTGTAAGATATATCTCATATACTATATCTGATATAACATGATATATCTACTGTCGCTTTATATATATGAAATCAAGGATTGACATTGCTCCATGAATAGATATCAAGTTAGCGTGCCATACCTTATGTGTAGGTAAACAATGTACACGTACATGGTATGAACCCCTACATTTCCTGTTCAATGTTTATTCACTTTAAGCATTACGGCTCATAAGCATGCAAAAAGATTACATCATATAACTTACAATCCTTAATATATAATACAAATTAACGAAAGATGGACAGCATTAATATAATTACTTTACATATACAGTAGATCTATGAAAATATATCATATTGAAAATAAATATTACAGTAAGGTGAATGTTATAACATTTCTGAGCGGCAATGTCGAATGGATGAGTGAGTGGAGTATACAATAGTGTAGTCAGGGGATAGACGCGTACGGCTATATGTTGGTAAACCTAGAAACTGATATGAGTGAAAACAAAATAAGCTAAAGCTGAGATCTACATTGTGCTGTAAAACACAATTTCAAGTACTTCAGACATATTAAAACAAAATTAAACTCGTCCTCTACCTGGTTTTGGTCACAATAACGACATATTCTATTCACCCTTGGAATATTGCGATACCTACCTCCTTCGTAGAGCTGGTGAGATGACAGTCGTAATTTCGAAATGTATCTGGAAAAGACTTTGTTTAATAAATATTAACGTATAACTATCAATAAGGAATTTATACAAAAAGCATTTTGACGACATTTTAACAAATACACTGTTAGCTTGAATAAAATGATCTATTAGACGCTGCTTAAAACACTGTAAAAAAACACCCTATCATTATCGACATGAGTAAACCAAACATCACCGAAACGTTACCAGAAGACAGTAATACATTTCTAACTTGACAACGCCAATGACACGCACAGTGTTTATTTTACAGGAGTTAACGACTTGTCAGAAAAAATTTCCTTGACACGCACGAGACATTTCAGTAACTTTTTTGAACACTTATTAATCTAATCAACATATATAGAAAACAACAAAAATATATCAGTAATATATTGTGGTAAATTTGTGTCATTTATGACAATATATTCGATCATTAACGAAGTAAGTTGCCATGGGCAGAGACAAGAAATATTAACGTAGTAAATAGCAATTTTGGTTTGGAATTTTATCAATTCGATTGAAAATGAAATTGAAATTTAAACATGAAGCCCGCGTAGCTCAGTCGGTAGAGCATCAGACTTTTAATCTGAGGGTCTAGGGTTCGAGTCCCTACGTGGGCGTATATTTTTTTTCTGATTTTACTAAATCGTTGGTATCGTACCACTAAATGGTAAATGCAGGTCATATATCGGTAGTTTAAACATATTTTTTAAGATTTACCAACTGATGACTTCTCCCGTCATAATAACAATGTTATACACTGTATATACATATACAGTAGTCACGTGGTGACATATATAAATATTCTTCTTATAATAATTCTTTTCCGTTAATAATGGCGATTATGTGGAGTGTTGGGTGCACAGGGGCGCTAACTAATCAAGAGGCTAAGGGCCACGTAGTTCTCTGTGCATGGTACGTATTAGTATTCAATTCATTGTTGTAAATTTTCTAGCATTTGGTAATTATAGTTTGTTTGTCTGAACGCTGTAGCCTTATAGTTGACCAATGAAGAGGCCATTGTATAGATACTTTTATAATTGAACTTTAATCCAGCATTTATTATAATTTCATTTAGGGCATATGCGGGTCAAAATGGCCTTAGAAATCGACAAGCCGTCAAACAATTTTGTTTTAATGCACAACGAGGGCTTGTCGCTACTTCTTTACTCATTTTCCTTCCCTGTAGGTGCATGTAGCTATATAGCGCGTGAAAATTAATATTGTGCCCGCTGCCAACATCTCATGATTGTATAAGAGGCCCAGATGACCTGTATCACTCACCTGGTTATTTAAGAAATTACATGTTAAATGATTTAAATCAAAAGTTACCTAAAGTGCATATTATCTGTGCATCTAGACCCATATTTTGTAAGTATATTACTAAATGGACCCATTTTGGCACTGCCCTTCGGGCCCTTAGGTTGTCGACCCCGTTAAATTGAATCAGTCACCTAGGGATGTTATCTTTGTAAAATGAGCGATTACATATGATAATATCCATAGTCAGGAAAGTGGTATGAAATTCCTTAAAACACACAATCTGAAATTTACTGAAAATTTCGCTTTTGAGATCTTGTCGTGAGTGCTATTCATTTAATGTGATGACACAATCTAATTCAGATCCTTATTATCACTCCGTTTCAAAGAGGATCTGACGACATCCAGGTAACCTTTACGATTAACAAATCAAATTACTGCCTTCAGAATCTTGAAGATAAATTCAATATGTGCGAACTAGCATGACTAATGTGCATAACTTGCGTACGCAGATCTGGTACAACCAACATCGAAACTGTAAACGATCTTTTATAGTGCAGCCCTTACGACTTTCTCAGCTAAAGTTCCAAATTTAACCATCAACCGATCCTCGGTCAATTAGTAACCGAATAACCGATTAAATTTCATCATCAATCAAAAATCGATAACTGAAGAAAATCAATAATTGATCACCAACGAATGATCTGTTTTGAACGATTGCTACAAAGGTTATGATGTATCACAGTATTATAGGATTACAACCTAAAATTATTTTCTTGTAACGTATATGATTATTGTTATTTCTATAGCTGCCGACGTTCAAATTGTTTTAATGTATTTGTACGTTATCGTGTCGGACATTTTGAGTATCTGCATGTTCAAAATACGTTCATATTTACTACTTTTATAGAAAAGAAATTTTAGTCACAGACATTATTAGAGATCGAGGAACAACAGTTAAAAGGACACCTATTAGAGCTGGGGTAGACTGGCCACCAGACCCAACGTTGTTTTGTTAAGAATTGCCAAGCTAAATTCTAATACTATATTATCTGCCCCTAGATTAAAATTCGCTAAAAATACACCCCACCCCTTTCCTTCTTAAATAATCATAGGACTCTGCAGCAACTTTTCAGATCCCGACCTGTGGTACAATTCACTAAAAGATTGCAAATAAATATTCACAAGAGAAATTATGCCGCGGGAAGGATGTCATAATTAAATATTTTTGCCTTGACAAAATTATTTTTGCCTAGGCAGAAATCGAATTTTGCCTAGGCAAAAATAAAATATTGCCTACGCAAATATATTTCTGCCTAAGCAAAAATAATTTTGCCTCGATTTTTGCTTAGGCAAAATTCGATTTTTGCCTAGGCAATAATCGATTTTTGCCTAGGCAATAATCGAAACAAAATTATTTTTGCCTAGGCAAAAATCGAATATTGCCTAGACTGAAATATTTTTGCCAAGCAATATTCGATTGCCTAGGCATGAAATAATTTTGCCTAGGCAAAAATATTTAATTATGACATCCTTCCCGCGCCATTAGAAATGAACACAAACTTTCCCAACTTATCACAGACCTTATCTTCAATAAATCGATTTGTATGCGATAGATTATAATATTCTATCTAGGCATAGCAAATTTAGTCAAACCGATTGTTTAGGCAACTGTTATATATGGTCCTCGATCATGGCTGTAATTCAGTACATGTACATAGAGAAAATGATGTAACTATCTTATAAGGGACACGCACAGATAAAATGATGTAACTATCTTATAAGGGACACGCACAGATAAAATGATGTAACTATCTTATAAGGGACATAGACGGGGAAAATAATGCAACGATCTTATAAGGGATATAGACGGGGAAAATGATGTAACTATCTTATAAGGGACACGCACAGATAAAATGATGTAACTATCTTATAAGGGACATAGACGGGGAAAATGATGTAACGATCTTATAAGGGAGATAGACGGGGACATGATTTAACGATCTTATAAGGGACATAGACGGGGAAAATGATGTAACTATCTTATAAGGGACATACATAGATAAAATGATGTAACTATCTTATCAGGGACATAGACGGGGATAATGATGTAACTTTCTTATAAGGGACATACATAGAGAAAATGATGTAACTTTCTTATAACAGGGACATACATAGAGAAAATGATGTAACTATCTTATAACGGGGACATACATAGAGAAAATGATGTAACTATCTTAAAAGGGACATACACAAAGAAAATTTTAAGAGACTTTATACTAGGGAGAATCAATTTACTTGGCCTGAAAAAGTCGTAGTTACGGGAGGTAGCAAAGACAATGGGATACAAATATTTGCAGACAGTTTCACTTCCAATCCCCCATGCCACAATTTTCACTCTGTTGAATGTCTTGTAAATGTCACAGAAAACTAGACAGTAGCGGTTTCCCACATTCTGTTACAGATTAACAGTAATATTCCCCGATTGGAAACCCGACTGATATCTATATAAATGGGAAATGCCAACGAAATAATTCTGCAAAAGAAGAGATATTGTGTCGGTGAAGGGTTTGTACCATGTACATCAAGGTATTGTTTTGAATATGGTTTCGGTGATTTTAAGATGATGTCCTGTTTTTCTTTTTTGACTAGTTGCAGTTAACGTGAAAATTCAAATAAAATGTAAAAAGAATAGAAATAATCAATACTACATACATTGAGTGCTGACTGTAGGTCGTCACCGTTTACCGGGGCGGTTGGAGTGTCCGGCGGAGATAATTGTCGGGATTAGTATATAGAGGTACTGACTTGGGTAGGGATTAGTACTGGGGAGGGGTGAACTGTACTTAGTCTACCTGAGGGGACAAAACAAGAGTTACCTCCTACATTTTTGTCAGGGAATGAAGTAAATTAAATTCATCCCAGTACTTCACTTTTGTTTCTTGAAACCAAATTAATATGTGAATGTTAAGAATACTCTGAAACGTATTTAAACAAATTTGTTGAACATGAAACGGCTGCAGCGATATAAAAATATATCGAAAATATATGTACATATAGGAAAATCGATTTCTTTTGGTATAAATGTGTAGGTTTTTGCAAGAACAACTGCACGTTTATTTTCAAGCACAGGTGCGAATATGTACCGCTGTGTAATCAAAGGTCCCCTAAGCCCCAATTGGCCTTTCCTATGCTTGACATGATGCAAATGTAAGGCGATACAGTGTACTAACACTGTGATGCAGTATTAGTACGCTGTATCACAGTGTTAGTACACCTTATCATCTACAATCTACTTTTGCATATCCTCCATTGAATGAAGGCAGCTATTGGAGTTCCTACTTAACTATTAAATGGGTGTTTTCATTCATCGGAGATGTCATGTAAGGAAAGGATAAGAGTGTGAAATAGTCGCTGTTCGTTTTATAAGATTTATTATTTTCAACTGGTGTAACAAGAGGTACTATATACAATATAATTGACGCCAAAACTTTCTAAATAATTTGATATTTCAGACAATATAGTCATAGTATACGGAAACAGTATGACGTAATTATCACCATATTAAACAAGGCATAATCATACCTACAAATAACGGAAGGATTTTCTATAAAAATACTGCATATCCAGTCCAGCAAGATCCTGGTGCGGAAAATGGACGACATCTCCAACCTCCGTTTGCTTTACTTTTACCCATTTAGGATTCAAATTGCCTTGAAACTGTGAATTCCATATATACATGTACATTAAACCGTATTCGTTTAAAATGTTTTGTATAAAACCTAAAACTGTCAGGTTAATTAAGTGATTATCTATATGGTATGTAATCAGTATCAGCGTAACTGGAAGGTCAAAGGTTATTAGCAAGCTTTATACATTTACCAAAACTTGTCAATTCTTTAGGGCTATTTGTATAAAACAATTCCTCTCATTTGTACACACTTGGATTTGTTACAAAATAACTTCTGGAGAATGTATTTCTTAAATTTGCTAAACAAGGCCACACTAATACAAAAAGGAACTCGTCTTCAATATCATTCATGTTACCTATATGACAAACTCTTCGGTGTCGTTCAATGTTATGATATCTACCCTTATCAATATTTAGAGTGTGTGACGATAGTCGATTTGGTTTGGTTTGGTTTATTTTGTTTAACGTCCTATTAACAGCTAAGGTCATTTAAGGACGGCCTCCCGTGCGTGCGATATGCATGCGTGTGGCGAGCGCGTATGTGTGTTTTGGGCGGCTGCGGTATGTTCGTGTTAAGTCTCCTTGTGATAGGCCGGAACTTTTGCCGATTTATAGTGCTACCTTACTGAAGCATACTGCCGAAGACACCCAGCAGCACACCCCATCCGGTCACATTATACTGACAACGGGCGTTCAGTCGTCCCACTCCAAATATGCTGAGCGCTAAGCAGGAGTAGCAACTACCATTGTTAAAGACTCTGGTATGTTTCGGCTAGGGGACAGAACCCAAAGCCCTCCTCACAGCGGCGAACGCTCAACTAAAGGCCAAAAGTGAGGCATTGTCAAGGATGACATTAGGAAGAAGAAAGTGGTTTAGAAAGAGAAAAGATAAGATCCCAAATTTAGTCGCCTTTTACGATCATGCAATGGGGCATCAGGTACAATTCTTACGCACTACCTGCAGGGTTGTTCGTGACTAGAAACGATGTTTAAGAAAAGTTGATGGACAACGGTCCTTATCAAGTTTCAGGTCAATTCAATAACATTTGTTGCTGTTATTGCACGGAAACTTCCAAAAATAACATTTTTCGTTAATCAAGGGACCATAACTCCGCAAAAATAACGTCCGCGAAAATTCTTCAAGAAAATCCGATATTTGTTGCACGGAAACAAAGTGTAACGGACTGACGGACGGTATGACAGACAGACACACCCAAATCAATATTCCCCGTTTCGGTGAAAGCGGGGGATAAAAAAAACAAACAAGAGGCCCAATGGGCATGTATCGCCTGGCTCTGCACCAATTTTGAAGTTGATTGAGGTCATTCCTACACATACTATGCTGATTACCTCTTTATTCAAATATCAGTGTATGCTAGGTTTTTCATATCAATAAATTTTCTAGTCCTTCATTCCAGCATAATATTTGCCTAATATCAGGTTTCAGAGACTCTTGGCTATCGCAAAATTATTGTTTTCAGATTTAAGCCGATTTCACCCCTGTGACCATGAATATAGGTCAAGGTCATTTATTTGAAAAAAAACTTGGTAGCCCTTCACCCCAGCATGCTACAGACCCAATATCAAGTCCCTGGGCCTATTGGTTATTGAGAAGAAGTTGTTTGAAGATTATAGCCTATTTCACCCATGTGACCTTGAATGGAGGTCAAGGTCATTCATTTGAACAAACTTGGTAGTCCTTCACCCCGGCATGCTACAGTCCCAATATCAAGTCCCTATGCCTCTTGGTTATTGAGAAGAAGCCGTTGGAAGATTATAACCTATTCGACCAATGTGACCTTGAATGAAGGTCAAGGTCATTTATTTGTAAAAACTTGGTAGCCCTTCACCCCAGCATGCTAAGGGCCTAATATCAAGTTCCTGGGCCTCTTGGTTATTGAGAAGAAGTTGTTTGAAGATTATAGCCTATTTCACCCATGTGACCTTGAATGAAGGTCAAGGTCATTTATTTGAACAAACTTGGTAGCCCTTCACCCCAGCATGCTACATTCCCAATATCAAGTCCCTGGGACTCTTGGTTATTGAGAAGAAGTTGTTTGAAGATTATAGTCTATTTGACCCATGTGACCTTGAATGAAGGTCAAGGTCATTTATTTGAACAAACTTGGTAGCCCTTCACCCCAGCATGCTAAGGGCATAATATCAAGTCCCTGGGCCTCATGGTTATTGATAAGAAGTTGTTTGAAGATTATAGCCTATTTCACCTCTGTGACCTTGAATGAAGGTCACGGTCATTTATGTGAACAAACTTGGTAGCCCTTCACCCCAGCATGCTACAGGCCCAATATCAAGTCCCTGGGCCTCTTGGTTTTTGAGAAGAAGTCGTTGGAAGATTATAGCCTTTTTGACCGATGTGACCTTGAATGAACGTCAAGGTCATTCATTTGAACAAACTTGGTAGCCCTTCACCCCAGCATGTTACAGGTCCAATATCAAGTCCCTAGGCCTCTTGGTTATTGAGAAGAAGTTGTTTAAATGAAAAGTTGACGCCGGACGGACGGACGGACGACGGACGCCGCACCACGGCATAAGCTCACTTGCCCTTCGGGCAGGTGAGCTAAAAACAAAAACAACTGTGCTTTTTAATATTCGTGGAAACGATGATGATTGCTGCCTCTAGATTTCAAATTAATCTCAATACTAGCAGTTGTGATTGTTTGTTAATGTCCATATTTAAATAAAGTCGCATTGTTTTATATCATTCGTCTCTCCCAGTGTAAAGATGTGAAAGCAGCAAGCCATCGTTTCGAAATGGAGGTCTCCCAAGGGTCCAACCAGTTTGCACCGATGCCCTTATATTTCCTTATGATATTTATGCTGAATATCTGTTCAAGCGACAAAAGGTTTGGGTCTGTACCGAGATGAAGTATTTACACGTACATGTACTCATGTTTAGTGATGTGATAGCGTTAAGATCCTAAAGATGGTTATAACAGGACTGATTAGACAGTATAATATGGCCGTCGGGAGTGTGTGCGTCGATGTTCTGGTACTTTTAATACTTTGGTTTGGTTTGGTTTATTTTGTTTAACGTCCTATTAACAGCTAAGGTCATTTAAGGACGGCCTCCCGTGCGTGCGACATGCATGCGTGTGGTGAGTGCGTAGGTGTGTTTTAGGAAGCTGCGGTATGTTTGTGTGACGTCTCCTTGTGGTAGGCCGAAACTTTTGCCGATTTATAGTGCTACCTCACTGAAGCATACTGGCGAAGACACCCAGCAGGACACCCCACCCGGTCACATTATACTGACAACGGGCGAACCAGTCGTTCCACTCCTAATATGCTGAGCGCTAAGCAGTAGTAACTACCATTTTTAAAGACTCTGGTATGTCTCGGCCAGGGGACAGAACCCAAAGCCTTCCTCACAGCGGCGAACGCTTAACTAAAGGCCAAAAGTGAGGCATTGTCAAGGGAGACATTAGGAAGAAGAAAGTTGTTCAGAAAGAAGAGAAAAGATAAGATACCAAATTTAGTCGCCTCTTACGATCATGCAATGGGGGCAGCAGGTACAATTCTTATGCCCTACCTGCAGGGTGACTTTTAATACCAGTGCAATGACTGGGCTGAAGTGACCCACACATACCTTCATACAACTCCCAACGTATTTAACAACGCAATTTTCCAAATAAAGATGGAACATCAACTCCGATTTTCATTTTTTCCCGTGATGAGCGAATGTATTATAAAAGATAAAACAATCAATAAAAACATTTATCCATCCGTCAAATTTATTTTAAGAATAATTTGTTGGCGAGATATAAAGTTAAAAAGCTGATATTTGTCGGTAAATTGATTACGACCTCGTGTTTAATTAGATATCTTAACTGGAGTCCTGTTTCCACATTGCTGATCCCGGGTATTCACTAATGATGTTCAGTAACTCGTAATGGACGACTGGTCAACATCATCGGCAAGCTAACGACCTAGCTTTATAAAACCCGATACCAGGAACCTTCTAACAAGCACGCCATGTTTTAGCTTAAGAAACAGTTTTATCTAACCGATCTGTGACTAGGCGACATTAAGTTGTAAAGTAAACGTGTTTTTTCTTGATAGCTCGCAATTATTGACATTTTAGTCATGGCGTTTAATTCTAGAGAAAGTGCAGGTAGGAGCGCTGTCGACAAAACGTGACCGGCTATCACGCTACCTTGTTAAAGTACATGGTATAATTTTATTACATTCCTTACGGCCTATCCACACAAACAGAAGTAATTAAGTAAATTGTGAGTAGTTAATGGTAAAAACGCAAATCAACATCAAACCAACTAAAGATGGTTGTTACTAGACTATCATAAACATGTGGATGACACAGTAAAAATGACAATGCTTAATAGAATCTAAACCAATATACCAATAGCCTTTAAATAATTCGTGGTTGTTATGTATTTTAGCAGCACGTCACCGTAATTATGTGAGTAAATCTTAACGAACAGAACAACCAACTAACACATTGTATACGAATTAAGCAGGTGACTATATACGATGGGCTGGGCTAATTACTAGTTTAATGTCCTTTTAACGACTAAAGTCATTTAAGGACGACCTTCTGTGCGTGTGACATGCATGTGTGTTTGGGAGGCCACTACGTTATGTTCGTTTTTAGTCTTTTAGTGATAGGCCGGAACTTTTGCCGATTTACAGTGCTACCTCACTGAAGCATACTGCCAAAGCCAGCCAGCAAGACACATTATACTGACAATGGGCAAACCAGTCGCCCCATTCTCAAAATGCTGAGCGCTCAGCAGGAGCAGCAACTACCATTTTTAAAGATCCTGATATGTCTCACGGGGCGAAGTTTCGTCGACTCCATAACAAATGTGTTAACACCAAAATCACTGCGAAAAATGGTGGAAAACTGTCAAGCTACTATTGCAAACAAATTTGGATACAACCATTCTACAGTTAATGACTCAAATGCAAATCTCCCTAATATTGATGACGAATGTAACAATTCCTTATCCAACATTAACATCACAGTTAATGATGTCAGAGATGCTATTCTTACCGTAGATTGTTCTAAAGCTCTATGGTCCTGACCTGGTAAATCATCGTCTTTTAAAAGAATTGGTAAATATCGTTTGTGAACCCTTAAGTAATCTCTTTAATAATTCAATAAGTTGTTATATATATTGTGACAGCACGGGTCCGGTAGTTGGATGAATCCTTTACATGTTTTGAGCGATAAGATAGATCTAGCGATAATTGATACTAAATATTATAAAATGTTATCAGAATATGTTATAGATAGTTAGGAACGTTATATTCATTACCTGTTATGTAGGTATTTATTAGGTCAGCTCGATGCACGAGAGAGAGAGGGTCAGCAAGGAAAAGCATGGTTGTTTACAGGAAGCGAGAATCGGAAGTGACGTAGTACGCAAGTTATTGTGTGGAAAGATTACTATTTTTAGAATAACGGGATATTTTGTAGTTTAGGTTTGTAGTCGTACGTGGTTGGAAGTGTAATGGAATCTGTATGTAAGTTGAAGTTGAATTATATTGTAAGTAATATCGTAAATTGTGCACGCAATATTTTCCAGCAAGATTCCAGCAAGGGAATACTCTCACGTGGTTACTATGGTAATCCAGGAACGCCACAGCGTAGTTGATTGTGTTGGTTTTTTTACTCACTTCTATCGCAGAAGCTTAGGTGGGTGTACGTTGTGTGATGTCTCTCCATGTTTTCTCCGCTAGGGATGCCAGAGGCTATTTCCTCATTTCCCAAAGCGGCTGACTTGTCTTGTGTATGTCCCTGTGTGTATTTGTGTACTAAATGTGGGAATTGTAGTAATTATTGTCGTAACAGGGATTAATTATAAAATAACTATTTCTCAGAAGGGAATTTGTTTTACTCCATCTTAATAGATAAATATGATTCTTAAGATAGGGAGATTAACTATTAATTTTATTCAAATTCAAAAGACTGGAGCTTGCTGGAATTAGGGTTTAGGAAGTTATATTTAATTAACATTGTTCATTCCGTTCACCATTTATTCAAATCCTTCATTGTAAATATTCATAGATTTAGTTGATTATAAGTGTGAGTCATGTGAGAGATTGGTAGAGTTGATTGGTTGATAGTTGATAGGCTGTAAGACTTGTATGTCATCTTCAAATATCCCACAATTAAATTATTTAACTTGATATAACTCTTGGTAGCAGTCAGCCACGCTACCAAGATTAGTGGTTGGGTGGAACCACTTGGCTGTCACAATATAATATACATACATATTATTATGATAAACCACCAATCAGAATCCGTCATTTTGTATGTGATTTGTGTCCGTCACCGGAAGTTGTTCCATGTTTAGTTTTGAGAGAATGAAAACACAAAACTACTTGTTTGACTCCACTATACACCATCACAAAGCTAATCCCGAACATAGTACAGGGATATTCCAATCCACATGAAAATCTGCTAAAGTTACACCAATGCAAAAAAAAGATAAGACCTATATCACTGCTTTCTTTAATTGTAAAAAATCTTAAAATACGTCTATAATTTCTTGCATACTAACTCCCTCCTATCCCCGTTTCAATCGTGATTTAGGCGCGGTGATTTACCAAACAATCAACTACTTGTGATCATGTTGTCAGTATAATTTGACCGGGTGGGGTGTCCTGCTGAGTGTCTTCGGCAGTATGCTTCAGTGAGATAGCACTATAAATCGGCAAAAGTTCCGGACTATCACAAGGAGACTTAACACGAACATACCGCAGCTTGGTTTGTTTTGGTTTATTTTGTTTAACGTCTTATAACAGCTAAGGTCATTTAAAGACGGCCTCCCGTGCGTGCGACATGCATGCGTGTGGTGAGTGCGTATGTGTGTTTTGGGAGGCTGCGGTATGTTTGTGTTAAGTCTCCGTGTGATAGGCCGGAACTTTTGCCGATTTATAGTGCTACCTCACTGAAGCATACTGCCGAAGACACCCGGTCACATTATACTGACAACGGGCCAACCAGTCGTCCCACTCCAAATATGCTGAGCGCTAAGCAGGAGTAGCAACTACCATTTTTAAAGACTCTGGTATGTCTCGGCTAGGGGACAGAACCCAAAACCTTCCTCACAGCGGCGAACGCTCAACTAAAGGCCAAAAGTGAGGCATTGTCAAGGGAGACATTAGGAAGAAGAAAATTGTTAAGAAAGAAGAGAAAAGATATGATCCCAAATTTAGTCGCCTCTTACGATCATGCAATGGGGGTAGCAGGTACAATTCTTACGCCCTACCTGCAGGGTATGGTCTTTCTCCTCAATCTTCTTCCTCAGCGGAATAGAAATTCCCAAAACCATGATACTCGCACGGTTAGTAAATTCCGTCTACTAGTGTGTTACACGAGTGTATAAAATAAGCCTTTTTTTGCAATCTGTCATCTGTATCTGGAACTCAAAATTTTATTAAAAAAGACCCTTCAATTTATAAACTTAAACCCTCTCTACGCACTCCCACTCAAACAATTCCAATATTTTACTTTAATGGTACAAGACTGAGGCAAATTCACCATGCTGCATTAAGAATGGAATGTTGTTTACTTTAGTTTTATCTATTCCAACGGAACCTTATTGATAGTCGTCTATGCTCCTGCTGTTCAGGTAGGGCGTAAAAATTGTACCTGCTGCCCCCATTGCATGATCGTAAGAGGCGACTAAACTTGCCATGGGATCTTATCTTTTCTATTCTTTCTTAACAACTTTCTTCTTCCTAATGTCTCCTTTAACAATACCTCACTTTTCGCCTTTAGATGAGCGTTCGCCGCCGTGAGGAAGGCTTTGAGTTCTGTCCCCTGGCCGAGACATACCAGAGTCTTTAGTTACTGCTCCTGCTTGCCCTGCAGGTAGGGCGTAAGAATTGTACCTGCTGCCCGCATTGCATGATCGTAAGAGGCGACTAAATTTGGGATCTTATCTTTTCTCTTCTTTCCCCGAAAA
>NW_022982889.1:7500-25000 GCF_902652985.1 Pecten maximus
TTACTAAACCAAATTCATAAATATTAATATTATTTTACAAAAATACTGGAATATTTACAAAAATATTATTTATCAAAATGAAATATAAACAAATTTGCATATAAATATTTACAAAATCAAATAATAATAAATATTTACATAGCAAAAGTATATTAAAGTATATTATCAAAATGAAAAATCAGTTTACAAAATATAAATAATTATTTACAAGCATTTCATTCAAATAATAATAATAATAAAAATATTTACATAGCACATATCCTGTTATGAAAAATAAATTTACTAAACCAAATTCATAAATATTAATATTATTTTACAAAAATACTGGAATATTTACAAAAATATTATTTATCAAAATGAAATATAAACAAATTTGCATACAAATATTTACAAAATCAAATAATAATAAATATTTACATAGCAAAAGTATATTATCAAAATGAAAAATCAGTTTACAAAATATAAATAAATATTTACAAGCATTTCATTCAATTAATAATAATAATAAAAATATTTACATAGCACATATCCTGTTATGAAAAATAAATTTACTAAACCAAATTCATAAATATTAATATTATTTTATACAAATACTGGAATATTTACAAAAATATTATTTATCAAAATGAAATATAAACAAATTTGCATATAAATATTTACAAAATCAAATAATAATAAATATTTACATAGCAAAAGTATATTATCAAAATGAAAAATCAGTTTACAAAATATAAATAATTATTTACAAGCATTTCATTCAAATAATAATAATAATAAAAATATTTACATAGCACATATCCTGTTATGAAAAATAAATTTACTAAACCAAATTCATAAATATTAATATTATTTTACAAAAATACTGGAATATTTACAAAAATATTATTTATCAAAATGAAAAATCAGTTAACAAAATATAAACAAATTTGCATATAAATATTTACAAAATCAAATAATAATAATAATAAATACATAGCAAAAGTAATGAAAAATATATTTACTAAAGATAAAGATATTGATATAAGTTATTTTACAAATTAAATAAATAAAATAAATTGTCGAAGCAGTCGAACAGTGACAGCGACAGCATCTGGAAAGACAAACAAAGCTCAATAAATTTTTTTTCCTATCTTGTCAATTTTGTTTATTGTTTATGGACCGCAATAAAAAGCTTGATCAGATTGGGTAAATATGAAATTACAAAAATTACGAGAAAAAAGAAGTTTTTAATCTACTTACTCAGTGGCTGTCGCTGTCAGCAGAGAGTGCTGGCTCCAGGGACTGCAGGAAGGAGGAGGGCTGAGCGTCTTCAATCTGGTTGGATGATTTCTGCAACGTTGAAAAATAATTCATAATAATAACAATTCATTACATGAAAATAATTGGATAATGATAATAATAATTGGATATTATTGGATAAGGTAACTTGTCATTTGCCAGGGTATAGTGTCTGTATTTTGTTACATGTTTTATCACTTACCTTGTACACCTCGTTAATGCGATTGAAGACGCCCATGCGCTCCTCCTTCTGCGACGACTTGTCATAATATCTGTCTGCCGTCCCCGGATTATGGGCCATGTGTTTGGCCAGCACTCTCTGCTGATGGCGGTCTCCCCCCGAATCCCGCAGGGTGGACACCGCCATCTTCCGGCACAAGGTGGCGGTTAGGGGTGGGAGCTCCTCCCCGATGTTTCTGCAATGGAGCTCCCACTCCCTCTTCACGACCTTGGCCATCGTCTGTAGACAAAAGGAGAATATCAGAATACAACACACACACACATATATATATATATATATATATTGCTTCGCTATCCATTTTTTTTCTATCATTTCATCAACGATCAGGTCGATAAATCATGGACCTTTTCTCAGCATTCATTTGGCATTGTTTTTTTATAAGGCCTAAGTCAATATAAACAATCTCAAAGATAATTTCCCCGCTACTGATGTCATCTGTTTGAAATTTTGATCCCTTTCCGACCTCGCACTTTTAATTTTCACAAGGTAGTTGTGGTAATTTCAGACAGGATTTATATTAGGCACGTGAATTATATGTAGATATGAAGAAGTAGAGATCGAAAATTTCTTACCGCTGAGGAGAGCTCCTTCCCCTGCCGCGTGGTGAAGACCAGCTTCTGTGTTGGTTGGCCGGAGCTCTCCTTCGCGACGAATGTCCGGAGGTCTTGCAGGAGGGACGGGCTGACCAGCAATGGGCACTCCTTCCCTGACCGAGCTTCTTTGTGGTCGTATATCTGATGAAAAGAAAACCAATAAATTATTACAGTGTTATAATTTCCAAATAAAAAATGGTGAAACATAGACATAAAACTGGCTACCACTATGTTTTACCTTTAGACATGAGAGCTTATGAAATGTTACCGATATGCTTACCTTCAGCTCGATCAGGGAGTCACCTTCGGGCCGGGCCTTCAGGACCTCCTTTGCCTCAAGGTGCGCCAGGTCACCGGCCCGCTTCCCATTGCTGATGAAGAGCTGTACCAGCAGCCCGCCCCTCACCTCACAGGCAAGAGCTCCGGAGAGTTTCTCCGACCCGCGGAGAATAGCCGAAACTCTCCTCGGCCGGTCACCTGTGAGGTAGCCTCCGAACATCTGGGGCGTGAGTTTGAGACCAGCTCCATCATCACGCCCCCTGGAAAGCAAATTGTTACGGGTTAGCTTATGAAATGATTAATTGTCCAACGTGAATAAACAAACGCGGGACGGGGACTTATCTGACAGTAACCTCTGCAATGAACTCATGCATTAGCAACTTCATTTTCACTGAGGTTTGGAGATTAACATTTTTTTTTCTAATTCATGATGTCGAAAATATTTCATATAATGCCTTATTTCATTTCAGTGCCGAAAACACTGTTACTTGTATGTCCGCTTTTCAATGTTACTTAATGAAGTTAATGGTATAGGCAAAAACTTGGCTGCATTTCTTACCGTTCGACTGCTTCTATGTGAATATCCTGTATCAGGGACCTGCCCATGTTCCTTAGGGAGTTCCTGAGAGTGTGGAGATCTCCTGCCTGGACCTTCAGCTTCCTCTGCCACGGGAAGGATCCAGACAGGAACTCCAGGAAACTCCCTAAGGAAGCTATATAAATTTTGACCGTCTCCGGTTTCAGCCTGTTTAAATGAACAAGATCATGTTTCAGAAAGCATTTAAATATCATCTTAGATATAAACAATCTTTGTGCTAAGTATATTCGTGTCAGTCCGGAAATCTATGTATAAATCAGATTTTCATTGATTATTTTTTCAAATCGACCATACCGAGGAAAAAGCAGAGGCTTTTTGATTGTATCGGAAGCAAAGGGTTTCATCTAAGATGTATGTGTGTCAACTTACTTCTCCAAGAGCTGGTCGATAATCCCTGCCTCTTTCCCGGCGTCGGCCAGAGCCAGCAGGGTGCTCCTCTCCATGCCCTGCGGGAGGAGCGTCCGGATGGCAGTCTCGTGGCAGGCGGCGGTGGCCGAGGACTGCTTGCGTCCGGACGCTCTGTCTTTTCCTGAATTCCTGTAAAGATATGAGTAATGCAATAATGAACATATCTACATTGTTCAACTGGTGTCGCAACGGTATGTATATGACTGTTGTCGGAACCAGCTCCCGAAATTCACACATTAAATAAAAACGTTATGATGCGAGTATTCTTTACGTCTAAGGTCCTTTCGAATTTCAAAAAACTGTTCGATAACTGCCGTTATTGTTGAATCCGCTGAAATGAAGCAATCAAATCCACATGACATTGGAAAACTTACAAGTACTCCCGCAGGGCCAGGTCTAGATTGCTGCTGGCTCCGGCAGAGGCCTTCTGTCCTTCGATCAGGGACGCCCGCATCGCCTGATCGAAGGCGTCTGTCTGTCGCAGCAGTCCGTGCTGTCTGATGAGGTGGAGGTCCATCCTCGTGGTCGAGACCGTGCAGTCTCCAACCGGGCAGTGACAAACCTTCCTGCTGCTGGGCACTGTTGCCCGGCGGAGACTGATCTGGTTCCTGGCCTCGACCTGAGACATCTTATGTTTCTGCAGCGGAATAAAAGATGCATAAGACACATATCAAAGTTCAGGTCGGAAAATTGTGATCGAAATTTATGGACCATTTTCGGGCAATGAGATATCGTCATTTGTCTGCAAAAATATTGCCAGTAGCTCAACAAACGTTATATCATCATCAAGACGAAGTCAGCGTTAAAACAACCAACGCAACAATACATGAGTTTTCGCAAGGGATATCACGGCAATCGCATCGAAAAGATTACTCCAATTTCGGTCCATAAATTCCAATCACAAATTCCCGACCTCGGACCAGAGATGTTTAATGGGACCCAACGCGAGGTGATATCCGATACGATATCAACGCATTCATAGAAACTCACCATGTTGACGTGAACCTGTTTTTGTGAACCTGTTTTTGTGTGTGTGTTTTTATTTGGGCAGTAGTGGGGATCTCCCATTACATCAAAGTTCAGGTCGGAAAATTGTGATCGAAATTTATGGACCATTTTCGGGCAATGAGATATCGTCATTTGCCTGCAAAAATATTGCCAGTAGCTCAACAAACGTTATATCATCATAAAGACGAAGTCAGCGTTAAAACAACCAACGCAACAATACATGAGTTTTCGAAAGGGCAATCGCATCGAAAAGATTACTCCAATTTCGGTCCATAAATTCCAATCACAAATTCCCGACCTCGGACCAGAGATGTTTGATGGGACCCAACGCGAGGTGATATCCGATACGATATCAACGCATTCATAGAAACTCACCATGTTGACGTGAACCTGTTTTTGTGAACCTGTTTTTGTGTGTGTGTTTTTATTTGGGCAGTAGTGGGGGATCTCCCATTACATCAAAGTTCAGGTCGGAAAATTGTGATCGAAATTTATGGACCATTTTCGGGCAATGAGATATCGTCATTTGTCTGCAAAAATATTGCCAGTAGCTCAACAAACGTTATATCATCATAAAGACGAAGTCAGCGTTAAAACAACCAACGCAACAATACATGAGTTTTCGCAAGGGATATCACGGCAATCGCATCGAAAAGATTACTCCAATTTCGGTCCATAAATTCCAATCACAAATTCCCGACCTCGGACCAGAGATGTTTAATGGGACCCAACGCGAGGTGATATCCGATACGATATCAACGCATTCATAGAAACTCACCATGTTGACGTGAACCTGTTTTTGTGAACCTGTTTTTGTGTGTGTGTTTTTATTTGGGCAGTAGTGGGGATCTCCCATTACATCAAAGTTCAGGTCGGAAAATTGTGATCGAAATTTATGGACCATTTTCGGGCAATGAGATATCGTCATTTGCCTGCAAAAATATTGCCAGTAGCTCAACAAACGTTATATCATCATGAAGACGAAGTCAGCGTTAAAACAACCAACGCAACAATACATGAGTTTTCGCAAGGGATATCACGGTAATCGCATCGAAAAGATTACTCCAATTTCGGTCCATAAATTCCAATCACAAATTCCCGACCTCGGACCAGAGATGTTTAATGGGACCCAACGCGAGGTGATATCCGATACGATATCAACGCATTCATAGAAACTCACCATGTTGACGTGAACCTGTCTTTGTGAACCTGTTTTTGTGTGTGTGTTTTTATTTGGGCAGTAGTGGGGATGTCCCATTACATCAAAGTTCAGGTCGGAAAATTGTGATCGAAATTTATGGACCATTTTCGGGCAATGAGATATCGTCATTTGCCTGCAAAAATATTGCAAGCTCAAGAAAGCTCGTCATAAAGACGAAGTCAGCGTTAAAGAAACAACGAAATAATACATTAGTTTTCGAAAGGGATATCACGGCAATCGCATTGAAAAGACGATTCCTATTTCGGTCCATAAATTTCAATCACAAATTCCCGACCTCGGATTGTGCTGTTTTGACATGTACAATACCTGTCTAAGATGTCTCGGGACGTTCTCCGTCACCTTCGAACATCCTGGTACAGGACAGGTCCCTTTCGTTCGTGGCTATAAAATATGAATACATGATGAAAAGGTCCATGAAAATTTAACATGAAGAAAAGGGGATAAAGAAATAATACAAATGACTGACTCTGTATTTTGCTGATTTCGATTGTAATAAATGATCGCTTATCAGTTTAGTGTACATCAAGTTAAAACTAGTTTCAACCTGAAATGTCGCCATTTCTATGATTTCATTTCTATGATCTTGTAAATGATCTTACACCGTCTACGGTGTCATTTGTCCTTACCTTCTTGAAGGTGACGGAGGCGGCGTCCTCCACCTCACCGACAGCACAGTCTGCTCGTCGTCTCTTGCGCTATAAAAATAAAGAATCGCAATGAAAAAACCGACTATTAATGAAGCACTGAGTAGGACAATAATTTAAATTGAATGTATCCGTCCACAGTTGTCGTCATATCGACAAATTCATATTCATTTTTGTGGGTTCGTATATATATCAATAGCTTGAGCTTGTAGAAATTTTAATTAACATACGTTGTTGTCAGGTTCCTCCTCTTCCTCCCTGGCTTCCTCCAACTCCTCCTCAGTGGGAATGTATTCCCCTTCGGATTCTGCATGACAAAGTGTATTATATTAATTTACCGTAGCAATCAGTAATTAGCGTCAAATACCAGAGTAAAACCATCATGTCTTAAAAAGTTTTTGTGCTCATCTTTCCATTGATTAAACAGCAATTTCGAAATGAAACAACTTGGATTCCTACTAGCATTGAAAAATGAATATAGGGAAAGACCACGTTTTGGCAAAACTTACCCATTTCTTGCTGTTGTTGTTCGTCTTCGCTCTGAATAAGGAATATTATGTAAATTTCACAGATAATTACAGATAAATATATTCAGTTGAATTTCAGTGATAATTAAAACAAAAACTGTTGATTTCAGAACAATTTACAATCCTACATTTGTTGTGTTGTGTCACAAAAGTGTCATCAATGACCAATCATTGCAATAGATAGATTCATTTCACATGCCGTCACTTTCCAAACTTACGTCTTCCTTCACTCTCCCTCCTCTTTCCAAAAGCATCTTGGTCTGCTGAAATGACATGTTAAAAATATCTCACATGTTAAAAAATATCTCTGTATTATCACGGACTTTGTCAATATTGCATTAGATGTTTTGAATATTTCTATGTGTTACGACTGATAGTAATATTTCCTATCTGTACCAAACTTACTTCCTTCAGCTTTCTGCTCATTAAACTCGCTTCCATTGCTGTTCCCTCCTCTTTCGTCGCATCATCCCGCTCCTCCTGCTCCTCTGTAGTCACGTCCTCCTGCTCCTGCATCTGCTAAAATATCATGTAAATCAAATATTTCATTGATAAGGACAAAATACCTCGTCAGTTGAATTAAGGGCTAGTTATGATCCTGCTTCAGGAGACTTGTATAGGTGACATCGGCTACCATTTGAATCCGATGCGTCATATTTTTTTCTAAACTCACCTTCCTTGCCGCTTTTTTTCTCTCTTTCTTCTCCATCTTCTTCCTATATCTCTCCCTTTTCCTAGCTACCTCTTCTTCTTCCTCGGTTCTTCTGCGCTGTTTCCTTCTTCTCTCTCGCTCTGCTTTTCCTTCCGATCTCCTCTTCTTCTTCTCCTCTGCCTATATATATACAAACGCATTTGTGCTTATATGCTTAAGGCATATCAATAAAACTATTCAAATTTCACCGTCGTTAGAGCTTGATATGCTAAGGCGTCTTATAACTCGTCTAATTAAGTGCAAGCTTGGTGAAACACTGTGCTCACCGAAAATATGTATCCAATATATTCATTAAGACCACAGTTTTTTTTTTTTATTTTGATCACTTTTTATTCATATGGAATTCATTCCTGCTCTCCTTTCAACCATCGTCTATTTCACCACTTACCTTTCTCTTTCTCTCCTTTTCCTCCTCCTCTCTCGTCTTCCTCAGTCTCTCCTCCTCCTCCTCTTTCTCGACCTATATACAAACGCACATATATATTGATCAAGACTAACCGCAGGATGCTTAAGCCATGCAGACAAAACTTGCAAATTAAATATATATCCGATTCATGAAAACCACAGTATATCTTGATTTTCATCATTTGTTAATGACATGGAATTCTTTCCTTTAAAATATCTTACCTGTTCTCTCCTCCTATTTTCCTCCTCCACTTCCTCCACAATCTCTGCAATCATGTCGTTCAGCAACTGAAATTATAAGAAAACGAATACATTAGCGTTAATATGGGTCTTCGATTTCCATTGTTCCTTTATTCTTAGCATCACTGACAAGTCCTAAAAGGAAAGGGCTGACTGGTGCTATATCATTTTCCAAAAAATAGCACAATTTCTTTAAGCATGAAATTTGGCAAAAAGTTCTTACATCTTTAAAAATATCTTTCCTCCTCACTCTCTCTTCCTCTTTCCTCTCCTGTTTCGCTTGTCGTTTCTCCATCTGCTTCTTTACATGGGCCTCTCTGATATTGTCTTTCTTTCTAACTTCCATTGTCTTCCTTTGATATTCAGCTTCCCTCTTTCCATCTCGAATCCTTCTCTGCTCAGCTTTCCTTTCCTTTCTCTTTATCTCTCTTTCAGCTTCCTCCCTTTTCCTCCTTAACTCCTCCTCCACCTTCCTCTTTGTCTGCGCCTCTAGAGCCCTCGCCTCTCTTTTCGCTTTCTACAATAGGTAAATATTCGATGAACCTACATATGTTTATTGCTATTCCATGAAAACTACTGAATTGTGACAAGCTGAATTTGACCACTTACAGGCAATAAAATTACGACAACGGAAGTTTTAGGGAAATATTAGAAAATGAATTGGATCTGATTCCTAGAGGCACTTACCTCCCTCCTCCTCCTCTCCCTCTTCCCCTCGACAATGATGTAATGTCCTTCCTGCAAATCAATTGAAAAAGAAATGAGTTGACATTCTACAGTGCTTTAATTCAGTTAAACTTTATCCCAGGTGGGACTGACAGGTGCACCGTGTCTTTATATTGGACACACAGGGACACCGTGCCTTTATATGGGACAGACAGGTGCACCGTGCCTTTATATTGGACAGACAGGGACACCGTGCCTTTATATGGGACACACAGGTGCACCGTGCCTTTATATGGGACACACAGGGATACCTTGTCTTTATATTGGACACACAGGGACACCGTGCCTTTATATGGGACAGACAGGGGCACCGTGCCTTTATATGGGACAGACAGGTGCACCGTGCCTTTATATGGGACACACAGGGATACCTTGTCTTTATATTGGACACACAGGGACACCGTGCCTTTATATGGGACAGACAGGGGCACCGTGCCTTTATATGGGACAGACAGGTGAACCGTGCCTTTATATTGGACAGACAGGGGCACCGTGCCTTTATATGGGACAGACAGGTGAACCGTGCCTTTATATGGGACAGACAGGTGAACCGTGCCTTTATATGGGACAGACAGGGGCACCGTGCCTTTATATTGGACAGACAGGTGAACCGTGCCTTTATATGGGACACACAGGTGCACCGTGTCTTTATATTGGACACACAGGGATACCGTGCCTTTATATTGGACACACAGGGACACCGTGCCTTTATATGGGACAGACAGGGGCACCGTGCCTTTATATGGGACAGACAGGGGCACCGTGCCTTTATATGGGACAGACAGGTGCACCGTGCCTTTATATGGGACACACAGGGATACCTTGTCTTTATATTGGACACACAGGGACACCGTGCCTTTATATGGGACAGACAGGGGCACCGTGCCTTTATATGGGACAGACAGGTGAACCGTGCCTTTATATTGGACAGACAGGGGCACCGTGCCTTTATATGGGACAGACAGGTGAACCGTGCCTTTATATGGGACAGACAGGTGAACCGTGCCTTTATATGGGACAGACAGGGGCACCGTGCCTTTATATTGGACAGACAGGTGAACCGTGCCTTTATATGGGACACACAGGTGCACCGTGTCTTTATATTGGACACACAGGGATACCGTGCCTTTATATTGGACACACAGGGACACCGTGCCTTTATATGGGACAGACAGGGGCACCGTGCCTTTATATGGGACAGACAGGGGCACCGTGCCTTTATATGGGACAGACAGGTGCACCGTGCCTTTATATGGGACACACAGGGATACCTTGTCTTTATATTGGACACACAGGGACACCGTGCCTTTATATGGGACAGACAGGGGCACCGTGCCTTTATATGGGACAGACAGGTGAACCGTGCCTTTATATGGGACAGACAGGGGCACCGTGCCTTTATATGGGACAGACAGGTGAACCGTGCCTTTATATGGGACAGACAGGTGAACCGTGCCTTTATATGGGACAGACAGGGGCACCGTGCCTTTATATTGGACAGACAGGTGAACCGTGCCTTTATATGGGACACACAGGTGCACCGTGTCTTTATATTGGACACACAGGGGCACCGTGCCTTTATATGGGACAGACAGGTGAACCGTGCCTTTATATGGGACAGACAGGTGAACCGTGCCTTTATATGGGACAGACAGGGGCACCGTGCCTTTATATTGGACAGACAGGGGCACCGTGCCTTTATATGGGACAGACAGGTGAACCGTGCCTTTATATGGGACAGACAGGGGCACCGTGCCTTTATATTGGACAGACAGGTGAACCGTGCCTTTATATGGGACACACAGGTGCACCGTGTCTTTATATTGGACACACAGGGATACCGTGCCTTTATATTGGACACACAGGGACACCGTGCCTTTATATGGGACAGACAGGGGCACCGTGCCTTTATATGGGACAGACAGGGACACCGTGCCTTTATATGGGACAGACAGGGGCACCGTGCCTTTATATGGGACACACAGGGATACCGTGCCTTTATATAGACACACATGATACAACATAATTAATTATTTCACATACATATATACCATGACTTGTATGGGCATCTTCGGGGAGGGGGGGATGGTGTTTTGCTAGTATAAACACTGCTAATTATTAATTATTCATGTAAAAACCTTTACAGCTGATGTCATTTACATGTCTAATGAGAATAAAAACAAAATAGTTTGACATTAAGCTGCTTCATATTGATTAAAACGACATTCAATAATCTGATGCAATGTTTACACTAGCCAGCATGGCGGCCACGTGGTTTCACTCATGATCACCGGCTTTTTATAATTACAGGAAAAGTACATAAAACTTCGGGTTATACCATGCACACATCGATCAAGGGATGTCTTATGCACATTTGTGCCAAATAGAAATGAAATCGGCGCTCTACTTACCATCGTAAACTGATATCAATCTGAGAGATTCAAAACCATGCGGTCTTCAACTTTATGCAGGAAACTGCAAAGGGAGATCACTCTCATAGTTTTTCTAACTTCCGATAATTTAATTAATAAATGAAATTTCATATGAAATAAAATAATATAAAATTATTTCATTGTACGAAATTAAAATATGTGTATGATATTAATTTTTAAAGCAAAGAAAAATGATAGGAAGGCTTTGAAAACACGAGAAAAATAAATAAAAACAAGTAAATTCAGGAAATTCCTGTAAGAGTTACCTCCCCTATTTTGAAATAATTATGTATAGCGAATATGGAAGTTCAATTAAATTATTTTTTATGCGTAAAATTAAGATTAGATATCATTTAAAATGTTACAATTAAAAAGAAGCATCTGAATGCTTCAAATATTGTGGAAAAAAATAAAATTAAAAAAAAAAATTTTTTTTTTGGTTCTACGAGTTACCTCCCATTTTTGAAAAAGTACGGAATAAATTAATTACCTGAAAACCTGATAATATTTTAAGCATTTTTTTATTTATAAATTTAGACAGTATAAATCTGCTGTGCAATAATATAAATCTATGCAAATATATTGCATAGTTTGGGAAAAAAAAAAAAAAAAAATTCTGTGAAAGTCAGAAAAAAAAATTTTTGAAAGAGTATATAGAAATTAAATTTCAATGGTTTTCAAACATGATTTGAATTTAAAAGCAATAAATTCAAAAATCAATCACTATATTTATTGATATTGTCAACCGGTGTCTGATATTCATTGATAATGTCAACCGGTGTCTGATATTCATTGATAATGTCAACCGGTGTCTGATATTCATTGATAATGTCAACCGGTGTCTGATATTCATTGATAATGTCAACCGGTGTCTGATATTCATTGATAATGTCAACCGGTGTCTGATATTCATTGATAATGTCAACCGGTGTCTGATATTCATTGATAATGTCAACCGGTGTCTGATATTCATTGATAATGTCAACCGGTGTCTGATATTCATTGATAATGTCAACCCGTGTCTGATATTCATTGATAATGTCAACCGGTGTCTGATATTCATTGATAATGTCAACCGGTGTCTGATATTCATTGATAATGTCAACCCGTGTCTCATATTTTATTAGTTTCAGTGTGAGAGTTATCTCCCGATCTTTTAATGTCTAGGTCGGGAATCCATGATCCAAATTTATGGACCAAAATTTTGAGAAATTGTCATCTGCACTATTTTTTTTTAATCTTTGTTTTTTGAGAAATTTCACATTTCAAGTTGTTTCTCTCATCAATATCTACATGTAAACTTGTTTTGAACATGAAATTACAGTGGGGGAAAAAAAGAGAAAAAATCAACAGTTTTTTACTACCAGAAAGCTGATTTTTTGTCGCGGAGTCTTTTCGAACTAACCGGTGTTGCGTAATCAGAGACCGTACCATGTCGTGGAGTTTTGTCGCAAAGCGTCGCTTTACGGAGTCGAAACAATTTTTTCTCTATGTCGCCTCTTTCGACAAATCCGACCGAGACACCGGTCAATATTTCTGACATTTTTTTACGTATGACAAAAATGAAGGCAAATCCTGACTCGTCATCATATCTGGAATCGAATGGCCAAATTGCTATGGATTTGATTGAAAAACACGAATATGAGACAAAAAATTGGGATTGACTTTTAACTGACACGGTCAAGTGGATCTCAAGACTGCGTAAAGCGACATTTTGCGACGAAAGCCTGTATTGCAGTAGGCGACAAGTTTACGCATGAAATGTCAAAACAAGGCCTTCATCGATTCATTAACATAGAAATTATGGCCAAAAATAGTTTTTGGTCCATAAATGTGGATCCATGATTCCCGACCTGTGAGGTCGGAAAACCGTGATCCGAATTTATGGACCAAAACTGGAATGGTCCATAAAAATGGATCCAATTTTTCCGACCTCACTGCACGTTTGAACATTTCTATAAAGTCCGATCCAAATCCCGACCTCAGCATTAAGTGTAGATGTTTTCAAGGGATTTCGGCATAAACAAACCAAGTGTCGGGGCAGTCGAATGTCCCGAGTATGAGTGATATTTTCGTGCATAGTAGAACTCTGTAAACCCGCTAATATCGTGTAGGTCGGGAAATTGGATCCCATCTTTATGGACCAAAAATCGCTCAGGTCGGGAAATTGGATCCCATCTTTATGGACCAAAACTTGAAATTTCCAGACGAAAGGAAGAATGTCTGTTTGCAAAAAACAGGAGGAAAATCACATTTTCAAGTGCCGTATGACGTGTTTGAAAGCTTTTCAACAGGCACAAAGTCAAAAAGATAGACAAAGACTGAATTATGTCAAAAATGTATTTCAAGACTATTTTTGGTAAAAGTCTGCTTTTTGTTCTTGTTTTCAAAATAGAGTCAGACTTTTAATTTTACTAATAAAAGACGGACTTAAGGTAATAAAAACGGACTTTTATGTATTCACTCTTAAAAGGTTGGACTTTTATTTTGTTTTAACTTGGGACTTTTAGTTAAAAATGTCAGACTTTTAGTAAAAAAAGTCCCACTTTTATTTTTTTGTTTATTTTTTAAATTGGGACTTTTAGATTAAAACGTAGGACTTTTATTTTTTTATTTATTTTTCAAATTGGGACTTTTAGTAAAAAAAGTCGGACTTTAATTTTTTTTATTATTTTTTAAATTGGGACTTTTAGTTAAAAATGTAGGACTTTTATTTTTTTGAAATTGGGAATTTTTTTTATTATTAATTTTTAACTTGGGACTTTTAATAAAAATAGTCTGACTTTAATTTTTTTTATTATTTTTTAAATTGGGACTTTTAGTTTAAAATGTAGGACTTTTATTTTTTTATTTATTTTTCAAATTGGGACTTTTAGTAAAAAAAGTCCGACTTTTATTTTTTTATTTATTTTTTAAATTGGGACTTTTAGTTTAAAATGTAGGACTTTTATTTTTTTATTTATTTTTCAAATTGGGACTTTTAGTAAAAAACAGCCGGACTTTAATTTTTTTGATTATTTTTTAAATTGGGACCTTTAATAAAAATAGTCTGACTTTAATTTTTTTTATTATTTTTTAAATTGGGACTTTTAGTTTAAAATGTAGGACTTTTATTTTTTTATTTATTTTTCAAATTGGGACTTTTAGTAAAAAAACAGCCGGACTTTAATTTTTTTTATTATTTTTTAAATTGGGACCTTTAATAAAAATAGTCTGACTTTTATTTTATTTTTTTTTTAAATTGGGACTTTTAGAAAAAAAAAAGGAAGCTGATTTCTTGTCGCGGAGTCTTTTCGGACTAACCGGTGTTGCGTAATCAGAGACCGTACCATGTCGTAGAGTTTTGTCGCAAAGCGTCGCTTTACGGAGTCGAAACAATTTTTTCTCTATGTCGCCTTTTTCGACAAATCCGAACGAGACACCGGTCAATATTTCTGACATTTTTTTACGTATGGCAAAAATGAAGACAAATCCTGACTCGTCATCATTTTTGGAATCAAATGGCCAAATTCCTTTAGATTTCCTTGAAAAATACGAAAATGTGACAAAAAATTGGGATGGACCTTCAATTGACACCGTCAACTGGATCTCAGGACTGCGTAAAGCGACATTTTGGGACGAAAGCCGGTATTGCAGTACGCGACAATTTTACGCATGAAATGTCGAAAGAAGGTCTTCATTAATGCATTGATATCAAAATTATGGCAAAAACTAGTTTTTGGTCCATAAATGTGGATCCATGATTTCCGACCTCACACAGGTCGGAAATCCATGATCCAAATTTATGGACCAAAATTTTGAGAAATTGTCATCTGCACTATTTTTTTTTAATCTTTGTTTTTTGAGAAATTTCACATTTCAAGTTGTTTCTCTCATCAATATCTACATGTAAACTTGTTTTGAACATGAAATTACAGTGGGGGAAAAAAAGAGAAAAAATCAACAGTTTTTTGCTACCAGAAAGCTGATTTTTTGTCGCGGAGTCTTTTCGAACTAACCGGTGTTGCGTAATCAGAGACCGTACCATGTTGTGGAGTTTTGTCGCAAAGCGTCGCTTGACGGAGTCGAAACAATTTTTTCTCTATGTCGCCTTTTTCGACAAATCCGAACGAGACACCGGTCAATATTTCTGACATTTTTTTACGTATGGCAAAAATGAAGACAAATCCTGACTCGTCATCATTTTTGGAATCAAATGGCCAAATTCCTTTAGATTTCCTTGAAAAATACGAAAATGTGACAAAAAATTGGGATGGACCTTCAATTGACACGGTCAACTGGATCTCAGGACTGCGTAAAGCGACATTTTGGGACGAAAGCCGGTATCGCAGTACGCGACAATTTTACGCATGAAATGTCAAAAGAAGGTCTTCATTGATGCATTGATATCAAAATTATGGCAAAAACTAGTTTTTGGTCCATAAATGTGGATCCATGATTTCCGACCTCACACAGGTCGGAAATCCATGATCCAAATTTATGGACCAAAAATACTGAAAGTTATGATCTGGAGGAAAACATATTCATGATGTTTGACTAAAGATTTAAACATATCTACTACTTATTTCAATGGTTTGCAACATAATTAACCCAACACAGACCTTGAAAAACCGTACATGAAAAAAGTACAACAATTTTGTCTTAAACATTTAATAATCATCTAAAACACGCTGTTTCGGCTTTATTATGTACATTACATTAAAGTGAACGGGAAAACATTCGCTAATTTCAATTAAAAACTTATTGTAAATTTTTACCAGTGATTGTTGAACTGAAAATTTTGGTCCATAAATTTGGATCAAGAAATCCCGACCTGGCGAGGTCGGAAAATCGTGATCCAAATTTATGGACCAAAAATATCGAAACTTGTGATCACTTTTTTTTTGTTTTGTTTGTGTTCTACAAGAGATAATAACATATATACAGCTTATTTAAATGGTTTACAACATAATTAACCCAACACAGACCTTGAAAAACCGTACATGAAAAAAGTACAACAATTTGGTCTTAAACATTTAATAATCATCTAAAACACGCTGTTTCGGCTTTATTATGTACATTACATTAAAGTGAACGGGAAAACATTCGCTAATTTCAATTAAAAACTTATTGTAAATTTTTACCAGTGATTGTTGAACTGAAAATTTTGGTCCATAAATTTGGATCAAGAAATCCCGACCTGGCGAGGTCGGAAAATCGTGATCCAAATTTATGGACCAAAAATATCGAAACTTGTGATCACTTTTTTTTTGTTTTGTTTGTGTTCTACAAGAGATATTAACATATATACAGCTTATTTAAATGGTTTGCAACATAATTAACCCAACACAGACCTTGAAAAACCGTACATGAAAAAAGTACAACAATTTGGTCTTAAACATTTAATAATCATCTAAAACACGCTGTTTCGGCTTTATTATGTACATTACATTAAAGTGAACGGGAAAACATTCGCTAATTTCAATTAAAAACTTATTGTAAATTTTTACCAGTGATTGTTAAACTGAAAATTTTGGTCCATAAATTTGGATCAAGAAATCCCGACCTGGCGAGGTCGGAAAATCGTGATCCAAATTTATGGACCAAAAATATCGAAACTTGTGATCACTTTTTTTTTGTTTTGTTTGTGTTCTACAAGAGATATTAACATATATACAGCTTATTTAAATGGTTTGCAACATAATTGACCCAACACAGACCTTGAAAAACCGTACATGAAAAAAGTACAACAATTTGGTCTTAAACATTTAATAATCATCTAAAACACGCTGTTTCGGCTTTATTATGTACATTACATTAAAGTGAACGGGAAAACATTCGCTAATTTCAATTAAAAACTTATTGTAAATTTTTACCAGTGATTGTTAAACTGAAAATTTTGGTCCATAAATTTGGATCAAGAAATCCCGACCTGGCGAGGTCGGAAAATCGTGATCCAAATTTATGGACCAAAAATATCGAAACTTGTGATCACTTTTTTTTTGTTTTGTTTGTGTTCTACAAGAGATATTAACATATATACAGCTTATTTAAATGGTTTGCAACATAATTGACCCCGCGGACAGACCTGGAAATGTTGCTCACGAAAAATATATAGTCAATTCTATCTCACGCACTTAATAATCATCTTTGACACTCTATTTCGGGTTAATTATGTTCCTAACACTTAAGTGAACAGGCAGACCTT
>NW_022982890.1:0-16888 GCF_902652985.1 Pecten maximus
TTGACTCAAATACACTTTTTTTTTTTTTTAACAAATTTTGTATTCAATTTTAATTTGATCAACAACACATTACAAATACAATACATGTCCATTCAAACTTACAAACATGCACCATATCCATTTAAATATAATTCGATATGTTCATACATGTATTAATATATGGCTAGCCATTTTATATGTCTCACTCACTCACACACATAAAGACAACAACTCAAACTTACACATCTCAAACATACTGGGCGGGATGGGGGGATTTTCTTTTGCAGCCTCGGACTAATTGTTTCATTACACACATGGTAAATAGTGTATACAATATACACATAAAAGTGTAGACATGAACTTTAAATTGACAGCACAGAACTGTTGCATTAAATAAAACCACATCATAGAGATACTAAAATCATTAAAATCATATGTTAAGCCAGTTTTCAAGATTATTTTGTAACTCAACGTTGTTTCGGTATGCCTTATGCCTAACTATCATCAGCTTATGAGCTTTCAGTTCAAACAGTATATGGTTTTTAAACTTATTAAATTGATATCTTTTTCTAAACATTTCATTTTAAACAAATATTATTTAATCAATAGTAAAATAAGGTTATCTAATACCAAATCTGCATCACTAAAACTAAATTTTCCAAATATAAATTCCTGTTTAATAAAAACGACAAACATGTTGTTAGCAGCGAGTAGTTGTCTTAATTCACGTAAAAGAGCACTAACTTTATCACAATCCCAAAAAATGTGTTCAATGGTTTCTGGAAAATTTCTATAGAATGTACACAAATTATCTTGTTTTATACCCATTTTATGTAGAATTGTATTTGTAGTTAAAATTCCATGATTGATTCTGTATTGAAGCCATCTTAGTTTTGTATTATTAGTGGTTTTGAAAACATTTGCATCAATTTCTTTCCATTGGTTTTCCTGGATTTTAAAAATTAAAGACCATTTTCTTTGTAATGTAGGCTTTGTGTGATTATGACACAAGATTCTATAAATGTCATGTGTCCCTTTTGTATTTCTTAGTATAACTTTCAAATTTAAAGGTATGTTTGGTAAACAGATTACTGAAGAGAAAGTTTCCTGTTTACTATTTATAAAATGTTTTACAGCTCTAATAATACCATGAAATGTTAAAAAGTTGGATCTTATACCATATTTTTGTTGAAATTCTTCAAAATTATAAAATAAGCCATCTTTTTTGACAATACCATATATATACATTACCCCTTTCCTGGACCATTCTTTGCAGAAAACATGTTTGTTTATTTTGATGTTATAATTATACCACAAAGGATTTTCACAATTTTTTTCATTGTAAGTATAGGACCCATCTATTGTTTTATACCAAGCTTCCAGAAGATCTTTCCAAACAAATTTGTACATTTTTCCAAATTAATTTTGAGTTTTTGAAGTCCACAATTTGCCAAAGCAAATTGATCCATATATTCATCTGTAATATACATCCAGATAGCATCATCTTTATAAATCCAAATATACATCTTGATGAGCTGGAGTGTGGCATACCAAAATCATGCCCCTTACCCCCTTATATATGGAGTTATACCCCTTTGATGATTTTACTTCGGGCACATATGGTGTTGAGCTCTCCATACTTAACACAAATATACATCTAGATGAGCTGGAGTGTCACATACCAAAATTATGCCCCTTACCCCCTTATTAGCGGAGTTATTGCCATTTGATGATTTTACTTATCCGGACCATAACTTCAATACTACCCGACCCAGGCTCTGTATATTTTGTATATAAACATATGAACTAATTTTGTGTTGTTGTGTCTAAACCAAGGTTTCCCATATTTGCAACATATATACATCTCATCATTTAAAGTTGCCCTTCGGTTTCGACTGCACACCATTATGTGTATCAATATCTCCTTCCTACTTTCCAACAATGATACTTCATTTTAAAGCATTACAACCTGTGAAACTACCCCCTTCCATGTGTCAAATATTACGGCGGGCGTATGTTGTGGCCCTCAAACGGGCCCTTGTTGATAATAGTACACTACAATACATTTTATTTAAATATCATACATCATAATGCATTTAAAAGACAATTCAATTACATAAGATAGCTTGCCTATCCACCCGCATCCGGCTTTTGATATACTGTGTAAAATAAAACAATGGTTTCGGGAGTTTGTATTTGATTTCAAATAAAACATATTTAACGTATTAACGTTTTTTTTCAAAATTTTAGGAACTGAAACAAAGTGTCCAGTTGGTGAGATATCGGAAACAGGATTTACGCCCGGATGTATAAGTAAGAATTCTGTTGTGGTCGATATTAGAAGATAGTGTTTATATATACAGATCTGAAAAGTAATATATTTCATACAATATAACATGTAAATCATGATGCCAACCGCAGCGCTTCCCTATTGCCTTCATCATCCTGCATCCTTCGAAACTTCTGTTTTTCTGTAGTCGACATCTGTCACCGAATTCGTGATAGTGGGAACAAAAACTTTAATATAGAATCAGCTGGAACCACCGTAGGTAGGGGAAGCGGGGATGTTACCATCTAAACATGTCAAATTAACAATGCTGAAATCAAAATATACAGCTAAGTCGTAAGTCGTCCCTCCTGGTTATGTTGTAACAGCATGAATAAAGTAAATATACTTATTTATTACATTTTTATTTGAGAAAAAAGGGTCAAATCAGTCGATCCCATACCAAACCGTTTGGCACAAATGACTGTACACAACAGACTAACCGAACTCCCAATGCAAAAGTACATAAATGATATCAGCATTTGTATATTTCAAAGAGTTTGGGAGGGTTGAAGTCTTTTCAGGAAGTGTTAGAAATGCAATAAACATAAAAAAAAATTCTGATGCTTTTTTCTGTTCATGTTCAATACTTAATATCACTGTGATATATCATGCATCAAACATCTTGTGTGAGCGGCCATTTCATATTGATTTAATCAAACGACATGAATACAACAAATGTTAACGATTGTATGTATCAAACTAGCGAAACCAATTAGTTTGATTGAAAGAATACAATTAATCTATCCGTGTGAATGTACTCGAATAGTCTGTTTTACGCCATATGTGACATATCAATACAGTTTTATTTCACAATTTTTGAAAGATATGTATGGCATGACTGTATTATATGATACAGGGCCATATAACTTTGTTATACAAGATAATATACGATACTTTATGCATAATCAATCAATATCGCATTTGGAAAACCGTTAATATCGCTTATATCGAGAATTACTTTCTCAGTAAGGAGACAATAACTTTCTCAGTAAGAACTCTTTAAGGCGACAATAAATTACTCTGTAAAAACGCTTTAAGGAGACAATAAATTTCTCTGTAAGATGTCTTTAAGAAGACAATAAATTTCTCTGTAAGAAGTCTTTAAGGAGACAATAAATTTCAATTTAAGATGTCTTTAAGGAGACAATAAATTTATCTTTAAGCTGTCTTTAAGGAGACAATAAATTGCTTTGTAAGGTGTCTTTAAGGAGGCAATACATTACTCTGTAAGAACTCTTTAAGGAGACAATAAATTTCTCTGTAAGAACTTTTTAAGGAGACAATAAATTTCTCTTTAAGATGTCTTTAAGGAGACAATAAATTTCTCTGTAAGATGTCTTCAAAGAGACAATAAATTGCTTGGTAAGATGTCTTTAAGGAGACAATAAATTACTCTGTATGAACTTTGTAAGGAGACAATAAATTACTCTGTAAGATGTCTTTAAGGAGACAATAAATTTCTCTGTAAGATGTCTTTAAAGAGACAATAAATTGCTTTGTAAGATATCTTTAAGGAGACAATAAATTACTCTGTAAGAACTTTTTAAGGAGACAATAAATTACTCTGTAAAAACCCTTTAAGGAGACAATAAATTTCTCTGTAAGATGTCTTTAAGAAGACAATAAATTTCTCTGTAAGAAGTCTTTAAGGAGACAATAAATTTCTCTGTAAGATGTCTTTAAAGAGACAATAAATTGCTTTGTAAGGTGTCTTTAAGGAGGCAATACATTACTCTGTAAGAACTCTTTAAGGAGACAATAAATTTCTGTGTAAGAACTTTTTAAGGAGACAATAAATTTCTCTTTAAGATGTCTTTAAGGAGACAATAAATTTCTCTGTAAGATGTCTTTAAGGAGACAATAAATTACTCTGTATGAACTTTGTAAGGAGACAATAAATTACTCTGTAAGATGTCTTTAAGGAGACAATAAATTTCTCTGTAAGATGTCTTTAAAGAGACAATAAATTGCTTTGTAAGATATCTTTAAGGAGACAATAAATTACTCTGTAGGAACTTTTCAAGGAGACAATAAATTTCTCTGTAAGATGTCTTTAAGGAGACAATAAATTACTCTGTAAGAACTTTTTAAGGAGACAATAAATTACTCTGTAAAAACTCTTTAAGGAGACAATAAATTTCTCTGTAAGATGTCTTTAAGAAGACAATAAATTTCTCTGTAAGAAGTCTTTAAGGAGACAATAAATTGCAATTTAAGATGTCTGTAAGGAGACAATAAATTTCAATTTAAGATGTCTTTAAGGAGACAATAAATTTCTCTGTAAGATGTCTTTAAAGAGACAATAAATTGCTTTGTAAGGTGTGTTTAAGGAGGCAATACATTACTCTGTAAGAACTCTTTAAGGAGACAATAAATTTCTCTGTAAGAACTTTTTAAGGAGACAATAAATTTCTCTTTAAGATGTCTTTAAGGAGACAATAAATTTCTCTGTAAGATGTCTTTAAAGAGACAATAAATTGCTTTGTAAGATGTCTTTAAGGAGACAATAAATTACTCTGTAAGAACTTTGTAAGAAGACAATAAATTGCTCTGTAAGATGTCTTTAAGGAGACAATTAATTTCTCTGTAAGATGTCTTTAAAGAGACAATAAATTGCTTTGTAAGATGTCTTTAAGGAGACAATAAATTACTCTGTAAGAACTTTTTAAGGAGACAATAAATTACTCTGTAAGAACTCTTTAAGGAGACAATAAATTTCTCTGTAAGATGTCTTTAAGGAGACAATAAATTTCTCTGTAAGATGTCTTTAAGGAGACGATACATTTCTCTGTAAGAAGTCTTTAAGGAGACAATAAATTTCAATTTAAGATGTCTTTAAGGAGACAATAAATTTATCTTTAAGCTGTCTTTAAGGAGACAATAAGTTTCTCTGTAAGATGTCTTTAAAGAGACAATAAATTGCTTTGTAAGATGTCTTTAAGGAGACAATAAATTTCTCTGTGAGATGTCTTTAAGGAGACAATACGTTTCTCTGTAAGATGTCTTTAAAGAGACAATAAATTGCTTTGTAAGATGTCTTTAAGGAGACAATAAATTTCTCTGTAAGAACTCTCTAAGGATGCATTTCTTTGTAAGAACTCTGTACGAAGACCATAAATTACTCTCTAAGAGCTTTATAAGAATACAATAAATTTGTCTGTAAGGACTTTATATGAATATAATCTCAGTGTGCTTTTCACCATATGTACCGTCATAATACAGTATTAATTCGCATGTTTTGCAACATATGTATGGTATGGCGGTATTACATGACAATGAGTAATATTGCTTTATGATGTAAATTAATATATGATACTTTCCCATAAACTTATCTTTTCTGCATTTGAATGGTAACCCGGTTAATAATATAAACACGTGTACATGACGTTAATTAAGATAATTAAGAAATATCGAATTGAAGGGTTATTGCATACCCCCATTAAGATTTTGACATTTGGTTTCAACTATGTAAGTTGCCTCCTTGTTATCAACAATTTATGCCTTTACCATCACTGACGAGTCCTAGAATAGCGAAACAGTTGTTTGGTGTTGTTGAAATAGTGTTAGATTTAATGTATCTAACTCGCAATTCGTTATTAAAGGTACTGGTATCTTGTTTGTCCTTTGAACTAATACATTGATTTCTTTTCTCCTAAATATTATTACCTTTAAGGTTGAATCTGGCCGATTGTGGAACCAGTAAGGACTAATCTGGAGTATGAGGTAGGGAAGTGTTATTTATGACATAAGTTGTCTATTTGTTGTTTTTGATTTTCGTTATATACTGAAATGTAAAAATTGTATGTGGTGATCTTTTTGTATCGTATTTCACGTTATCTTAAGTAAAAGATAATAATAATTCATTAAATACTTTAGGGTTTTGTAGCTTTTTTATTATTATTTTTTTTTATTTCTTATTACGATATGGGTTTTAAAGTAGAGTACAATAAACTTAACAATAATCAATTATTTATATTAATTAGCCGATATTTGTCCATTTCAGGGCTCCATCGGATGTAGAATAGCCAAAAGAACAATCAAGAACACCCCAGAAAGAGCTTTTGTTTTGTTTTTCGTGCTTACTGATTTATTATCAATGTTTTGGTTTATGAGATGTATAGCTTTTGCCTAATACTACAGACATACTAATGCTTTCGCAAAAAGCTGCAAATATTGCATGCACTTCTAAGAAATATCGCAAGCAAGATCATAAGAAAGAGGATATATTTGTATTACTAATTGTTGTAGATGTTGTCGATGTGGAATATGACGTTTCGATAACCTCTGGGCTGGAGGAAAGAAGAGGACCAATAGTAGGCCTACCTGACATCGATGCTATAAACCTCGAAATAAAATTTGAACACAATATAATATTCAGTGACGACAATGTAAACCCAGAGCTGTTTTTATACGACGTTAACTGGTACATCAATTTAAATCTATTGACAAACTGTTCACACTCATTGATTCCATACGCCAACCTATCCACGACTCATCTGAGTGAAACATGCTGGCGGGATACCTATAGAATGAATTTTCTGGTAAGCTATGCTAACATATTCCTGATAATATTTAGTTTAGGTAATAATCTCGCCCCTATTGTTTTATAAATCGACATATCTTGGTCGTTAATGTCGATTAATCAAAGTGGTGTAGACAATATTCGTCCGACAATCACATCATCATCAAATGTATACTTAAAATCATAGTGATGCTGGAACCATCAACAGTATTCTTAGTTGTAAAGGTTGTGTTGGTACTTTTTGCAATGACTGTTCGATAAGTAAATAATGCTATACATATATATGTATGTACAGGGGTATGTTTAATGCGTAGGAACGACGATATTTCCTCCTAAACAAAATCTTGTTTTAATCGATATAACTATTTAATATGTGATGAATAAACATATCAAAGTTTCCTTTACCCTGAATACTACGCGAGAAATGGTATTTACAACTGTAAGTATCCTGCAAATTGGTAAGTAATTGACACCGATGCGATCAATATGAGTAGGTGTAAAACAATTGATGATATTTCCTTAATTATGAATATGACAGTAAGCTATTGTTAGGTATTTTTTATTCTGTTATTCAATTTTAGAATTGTTTCCCTGAAAACTACAAATAATTTCCACGGAATATCGTAGATCCTGTGGCTTTCAATAATTGCATAAAACATACGGAATTGTCTTTTCAGGTTAAATGTGAAATTCGCCTTCGTGGACATGACGAAAGCATACTCAGTGAATCCAAGACTAGCGGTTTTTTTGAAGCTGGCCTTAAGGTATATATAAGTATAATTAATAGCGAAAATTTATATTATCATTAATACGTCGGCACCTCCTGCTAACGAGGTAATACTCGTTTACAACCCGAAAATACCCGTTTACGACAGGAAAATAAAAGTTACGACAGGAAAATACCGGGTTTGGACAGAAAAATACCCGTTTACGACAGAAATGTAACCGTTTACGACGAGAAAATACCAGTTCACGATCGGAAAATACCGGTTTATGACAGAGAAATACCCGTTTACGACAGGAAAATACCAGTTTACGACAGGAAAATACCAGTTTACGACAAGAAAATACCAGTTTAAGATAGGAAAATACCGGTTTACCACAGGAACATAGCCGTTTACGACAGGAAAATACTAGTTTACGATTGGAAAATATCGTTTTACGACAGGAACATAACCGTTACGGAAGAAAAATACCAGTTTGCGATAGGGAAATACCTGTGTACCGGGGAAGATACTTGTTACTAAAAAGTTCCTACATCTCGCATTTCTCGAATGCCGCCAAATCCTGAAGAATGTGGTACTCTTTGCAATAAAGTATCTCAAAAGAACAAATACTAAAATGGGCGATTGTAGATGTATTTCCATGAAACAAATATTCTTATTTATAACATACTTCACTTCACAAGGTGATCCCATTTGTATCTCAAATTGGGTAAGGAGGAAAGTTATCTGCAGCGCCCTATGCTGTAATCGTTTCTAATTTTCTATAATGTTGTTTATTTATTCGTCATTGGGCAGAGATATCTCAACCCTCGTATAAAAATGTAGTTAGGTAAGCAGCTTAACTTCTCTTATACTTCGGTTGTCAGATTCCAGCAGGAAATATTAACTTTCGCCATTATTTTTCAGACTGATCAGACCAGCTATACTGTAGCGGAGAGTTCCTCCATCGACATCAAAATAACGTTAACAGTCCCTTTAGGATGTGTATATCTACCATTTTGGTCAGCAAAAAAGTAAGTTTCGGGATTTTTTTTTCTTCTTCTTCTTCTTTTTTTTTTTTTTTTGACATTTGTTTTCCAGTTTCATTGATGATCAAAAAAGTTAATGGGTAGTTTCGGAAAGGATAAATCAATGAATAAATAAATAAAAGTAAGTACATTTTTTTTTTAAAGATTCTAAGTACACGCAACGTGTGCCAATCATCTACACATTTGTACCAAGTGGGAATTCCATTCAATCTCTTCCCGAATGATTCATAGACGTAGTATTTTATTCTTTTTTTTCAGCTTTCAATTTGGCTCAACCTAAAAAGTGATAAATTTGTTAGATCTTCAGTAACTGGCAATTTACGTACGATGTAAATAATGTATAACTAAAGCTAGTTAAATGATCGATTGCAAAAACAAATAATTTGATTTATGATTATGGATATCAATTGGGGGGAAAATCTTTTGTAGGAGGTTCGATTTTGCGGAGAGAGACTGTAGAACAGATATTGCCGTACAGACACCAGACCCTGTCGAATGTTCCACAGGAGGAGTAAGTAACGAAGCAGTAGCGTTTGGAGATAACAACTGTGGTGTGAGTATATCTCATAACGATTGGAATACGACCAAGTCTCTGAAGGTGTATGGTGCGTCAGATAACACAGTGACTATGGGAAGTCGATCATCAAGCATGCGCTTGAAGTTTCGCAAAACTGTCCTGTATCACTCGGCTTGGAATAATGCTTCGAATCCAGACATATCGGTAAGTTTCACGACACTTCGCTCTACTGCGCTGCACTGCAGTGCACATAACACCATACGACATATCCTTATGCTACCCTGCAAGAACTGCATTGCAAAGCACGTCAATGAATTATTATACACTACAGTATATAATACACTAAGGACGACATGATATGACACCATACGCCACATCATGACATGAAACGGCACCACACGACACCTTACGACACGAAACGATACCACAACCATACGGAACGAAATTGACACGATACGACACCTCACCACCCTACACTGTACTGCACCGCACTGAAAAGTACAGCACTACATAGCACAGTAATGCACCGCACAGTAGATAGCTCTACAATACACTACATTACAAACTTTACACCACACGGCACCAGACGATCGCACAGCATCTTACTTCTCTTAGTTGCATTTGTTCGTTCCGCTATCTTAAAACAAAATTTAGATGACACGAATTCACTCTGATTTCAAAAGCATGCGTCAATTCACAATATAGAGGAAGCATTTCCAGTCGCTTCTCTGTGTGTATTTTGTATCTTGTGTAGTTACAGGTAAAATTTCGGATTCGTTTCCATGTCGCTATTTTCATATTTTTTGTTGAACCAACCTGCAATTATGATAGATAAACAACGGAATAACTAAAACCAGATTTTCCTTTGGCAGCAGGCCTTATTTCGGCACTCATCAATATTATTAATATCCATGTTATCAAATATCTATTGAACTAAGGTCGGGGGAACATAGAGTGAAAGTAACATAACCATTAAATATCGAGGGTGGAGATTGTAAGAGAACCAAACACTTACACAATTGAGGATTAATGAGTACAGAGAGCGAAGTGAACGTAACCATGGATTATCTAGGGAGGAGTATAACGAAGTATCCAGGATGGTGTACAGAGAGCGAAGTGAAGGTTACTCCTGGAGTATCCAGTATGGTGTACAGAGAGCGAAGTGAACGTAACCATGGGGTATCTAGGAACGAAGTGAAGGGAACCCCGGAGTATCCCAGGATGGAGTGAAGCGAGCGAAGTGAGCGTAACCCTGGAGTATCTAGGATGGTGTACAGAGAGCGAAGTGAACGTATCACCTGGAATATCCAGGATGGTGTAGAAAGAGCGAAGTGAACGTAACTCCTGGGTATCCTGAATGGAGTAAAGCGAGCGAAGTGAACGTTACCCCGGATTATCCAGTATGGAGTGAAGCAAGCGATGTGCACGTTACCCCGGATTATCCAGTATGGAGTGAAGCAAGCGAAGTGCACGTTACCCCGGATTATCCAGTATGGAGTGAAGCGAGCGAAGTGAACGTTACCCCGGATTATCCAGTATGGAGTGAAGTGAGCGAAGTGAAGATAACACCGGATTATCTAGGATGGAGTAAAGCGAGTGAAGTGAAGGTAACCCCTGGTGTATCCAGGAAAGTGTACAAAAAGTAAAGTGAACGGAACCCCTGGAGTACTGATGTTTGGGTACGATGGGCGAAAGTATATATCAAGGATGAGGGTAAAGAAAGCGAAAGAGAAGGTAGCCCTCAGTATTTCAAAATAAGGATACAGTTAGTGACAAGGAACGTTATCCCTTGAGTATAGAGGTTCTTGTACAGAGAGCGAAAGTAAACATAACCTATTGAGTATCGAGTATGCGAGTACATAGATTGAAAGTAATTGTAACCATTTAAGTATCGATGATAGGGATACAGAGAGTGAAAGTGAACGTATCATATGGATTATCGAGGATGTAAGTATAGAACGCAAAAGTAAACGTAACCACTTGAGTATCAATGATAGAGGTACAGGGAGCGACATTGAACGTAACACCTGCAGTATCGAAGAATGGGTACAGAGAGTGAAAGTGAACGAGGATGGAAGTCCCTCCTTAAGTATGAGTATAGAGCATGGAAGAAACCCCGGAGTATGAGGATTGATGTAACTCCTGGAATATCGAGTATTCGGGTACTGCTACGTGGTAATAACAGAAAAATGAAAATCAGCAGTATTAAATCAACACTGTTAATTACTTATCTTATAGCAGCTGTCCTTGAGTAATCCTTTTCCATCCGTTTCTCAAGAATTAAGGTTTTTTTTAATCCAAATGTTCAAAGTTCCAGGCAATTAATAATCCACCAGAATTCATATAGTTCATATATTTAGATTAACTACTTGGAGCTCATGGTATTTATACTATAATGTCAGATCTTTGAAGTACATTCTCCAACGATCTCTTTTCTGGAACTATCTAAAACACTTTTTGAAAACAATCACTTTTCAATAAACACTTGTCAACCAAACATTATTACCAATCTTTACAGAATGTTCTATATGGGTTTAGAACCATCTAATACATATAAGATCGTAAGAGATAACGTTCTTTTTTTAAGAACGTCGATGTGGCGCAGCGATATAAGCTGCGGGTATTTCTGGCTAGGCGATTGGGTGCCGTAGATCGTGAGTTCGAGGCCCGGTCAGGGCCCGAGTCAAAAAGTTGGTTTCCTTCGTCATTTTTGTTACTATGTTATATATATATATATATGTATTTATAATTGTCGAATGAGGCGTTCTACCGTAAAGTCGATAAGGATTTAACAGCGGAGCATGCTCAATAGGTCAATACCGCTATCAGCAGATACAACTCAAAGGAGATATTGACAAGGATACAGCTGAATTCTTGCCCTGCGATTCCCCACGAGCAGGGAATTTCTATCTCCTTCCAAAAATCCACAAGGCTGGTAACCCAGGTCGACCCATCATCAATTCGATTGGCTACCCTACAGAAAAAATCTCGAAGTTTCTCGACTTCCACTTGAGACCTCATGTCGAGAGCTTGCCATCTTACTTACACGGATTTATACAGTAAACCCACGGCCATTCACCAGTACCTTCGCCCGTCCAGTTGTCACCCACCCCACACTACAAGGAGCATTCCATATTCCCAGATTTTGAGAATCAGGCGTATCGTCTCCGACGACGATGACTTCAGACGTCGTTGTGTAGAGCTTAGATCCCATCTTCTCAATAGAGGGTATGGGGCAGCCCTGATAGATCGTGAGATTGATAGGGTGAAAGAATTGGACAGGGCGAGCACACTGGAATAAAAAGCCAGACCGAAAACTGGAAAAGTACCTTGTATGGTAACCTTTCATCCCGGCATGACCGCATCGTCAACAATCTTCCAGAAACACTGGCACATCGTGTTGTCGTCCAGCAAACTCAAGGGTATTTTCCCGGAACCCCCTATACTAGCTTACCGCAGACCAAAAAACATCAAAGATTTGGTAGTCAGTGGTATGCTACCTTCACCATCTCATGCTACAGCCATTGGCTGTTTCGAGACATGTAGCAGTAATAGTTGTAAACTCTGTCCGTACACTCACATCACCAATTCATTCAATTGTGAGACTAATGGACAGAAATACCGCATCCTCTAGTCGGTCTCCTGCACATCGGCCATTGTAATATACCTTATTACGTGTGCCAAGTGTAGCATGCAGTATGTAGGGGAGACCAAAACACCACTGAATCTGAGGATAAACAACCACCGTTGTTCCATCAAACAGAAACGCCAGGACTTGCCAGTAGCGAGACATTTCAACATGCCGAGCTACACATGGCATGACATGCAGGTGGTCCCCATTGACCACTGCAGGGGTTGGAATGACCAGCAACGCCTGAATAGGGAACGACATATGGATCAACCAACTCAAAACCGGCTATCCAATCGGTATGAATGAGAGATAATCCTCCACATGTTACGTAGTTGAGGGACTCTCACAATAGAAACTCCTCACTATATGTCAAAACTGGAGATTCAGTTGCCTCTATCATTTATTTGGAGTTCAAATGATGGAATAAATATTTACTCCACATTATAGTTTGATGTTCTCGCCACACACAAACAGATATTGTGCACAGGTTCATAGCATATAGGAGCACATGGGTTATCAAAGGACCTTACAGCGGACGGGGGAAACCCCCATCAGGGGAATTCCCGCCTTTTTTCCACCTGTAGTCCTTCCCCATCCTATTTTAGTAGGGATGTATATGTTTGTTCTTCAAACCTTATACCACTAATCTCTATTCTCGCTTATAGGAAGTACCCACTCCATATGTTTATTAATCAGACCAACCCCTACAGACCTCATAATCACACTTTCCTTAGGGACTTGGTTCGAAAATTCGACAATTTACTTGTCTGTACTGTCGTTATTACTACTTGACAATTATATATTTAGATATATATATATATATACATTCTAACATTGTTTCAAATTTTCCCTGTGATATCATTTTGTTTATTTGTGAAGTTTCATGAACATGTCACGTGCGTTCTGAATTTTCTTATAAAGTCGTCAAGTAGTTTCAGTCATACATTTGTTACGGTCATCAAAATATACGATTTATTCATTTTGATTGACGCTACTCAACCGTTATTTTATTGTTCAAGTTAGGATTCTTTGTCATTATGCAAACGTTCAATATTATTGTATGAGACATTTTGGTTGCTTTTTTTATATTGACAAAAAAACGTCGATGTAAATGTTCTAAGTCATAACACTCCCGAAAAAAAAGAAGGATTTCCGTGTATTTCCGTTTTAGATCATCGTGGATGACGCAGATAGGATCGTTTTAAATAACCTATGTTACAGCAGCAACGACCCACACATGTGTACTTTCGATGGACGGTAAGTACACACCATCTCAACAATCTAAACGTAAACATGCACCAAAAGTAAAAAAAAAAAGATCATATATACGTAAATGGACCAAAAATATCGGTGATCGGTACACCGATAAATGATCAATATTGCTCAATTTCATCCAGTTTTTGTTCAATCAATGCAAACATGTGACATATTCTTTATTTGTCTCTGTAGATGCTGATTTAGGTCTAGATGAGTAAAAACAATCAGAATTTAACTATATCTACCGATTAGATTTAGAAACGAACTATTTCAATGTTGCACCTGTGTATATATCCCAGATGGAAATATATTTTATGATATTGTGTTTTCAGAAGATGGGAAAACCAGCGACTTAAAGAGTTCGTGTTGTATTACAACGAAAAGAGACTTTATTGGGTAAATAAAAGCAACAAATATTTTTAACGAAAGAAATGTTAGACACAATATGGTATTTATATCTCATGTAAAATTGTTTACATTCAGACAATGCGTGCAACCCTTAACAGGAACAGGGAAAGAGTATGCGTGCTGTATCTCACCGTCTGGGGTGATTTCTCCATTGTCTTCTGATCAGGGGATATTACATAGCCTAAGAATATTCGCTACAAATCCCCCCACCCCCCACCCCCAAGGAAATATTTGATGTAATGTGATCTCATTAGGACCAATCATATATTAAGATATAATACTAAACATGTTACTAACAAGAAGTCGTTACTCTCTATACAGGTGCATACAATGTATCAGTTATGTTGGCATGGGAGTAGCGCTACATGTAACTGTGGAGTGGCGATCAGGAATAATCAGGCTCTTTTTGTCGCCAACTTTTGCGCCGAAAGGATTGGGTGGACTATCTCTCAAACACGATCAAACAGATACGTAGAAAGATCTTTCTGTGATGACACACACATGATCATAAACAAGAATGGGAATAGCTATACGGTAAGTATTGGTCATATATATTTATATAACACAAAAAACAAAGGAAGAATGTGTGACTTGTGCCCAGACTGAGCCTCGAAATCACCATCTACGACTCCTAATTGCCTTGCCAAAAACAACCAAAGCTTATACCGTTATATACATATACATAAGTTGAGTATTCCTTGCAAAGGATTTCAAGAGAGGCAATTTTGATAGAATAATTTGCATTGTTTTACTAAAACTGCAAAACATCAGTAAAACAGTTCCATTTATTCAACCAAGGTTGCGGTTGAATGGTGAGCTTGCTGATTAGATAATTCATTTTACAAAACTAGATCAATCGATATATATTTTATTGACATTTCTACAACTCCTCATTTTGTATGCGAGAGAAAGTAAACGCAATCTGTTTTTCTACTTTTAGAAATACAAAAACTATTTTGATAATTAAAGAATGTGTTTTCTTTATATTCAGATTGTACTTCCAACAGGAACCCAGGTTTCGTTTAGTTATTATGCTTCGGGCAACAGAATGTATATTTCCAGCGTTTCAATCAAGCCGTCTTTAGCCGATTGGGAAACCTCCTCGGGGTTATGTGGACACTTGGATGGCAACAACAACAACGACTTCAGAACCAGAGATGGAACGACAACACAAAACAGTACAGTCTTTGCCCACAACTGGAAGTGAGTGGGATACAATATCATTATTTTGTTCTCATAACATACGGCTTATCTGGCTGTGGAATTGTAGAAATATGTTTATGTCAGGCATCATGATATAGCGGGGGGAAATGTCAATTTCATCGCCATTTCGGACTAATAGATTCTTTCCCTGCCTTGGGGGTGTGACAACGACATCGAATTTCCCCGAGGGTCGAGATTTCTTTGTCACACTCCCTAGGTAGGGAATGATTATTTTTCTCCCACCACTTGAAACAATTGCGTATCAAATCGTTCGTCAAGGTATGTTTGTAAACAAATGCACATGGTCAGCGCATACATATCTTCATTTGAAGAAGTACCATTCACAGCCCCATATATTATTTAACATGAAAACATAGGTCTAAAATTAATTTGCAATATCTATTTAAAAAGACACTAAAATAAGGAATCAGTTATAATATTCTGACGTTAACAACAGTATATCTTGTCATTTCATAAAACTCATAACGCATATTTAACATTAAATAACAACGCGGGAACTATAAATGACGTCATTCAAAAAGTACTTCCGTAAGCACTTCCGGTTCAGAAGGTTAGCGCGTGCAACCTGTCATACCTGGGGGCTGACAGAGATATCTCTAACGTCTAAAACCGGAGATAAACCGGTGAACTGTGGGAGAACTCATCATCACTGACGACTCTTAGAAGAGCGAAATAGCTGTATGGTGCAGCGTAATTTATTTCGCTCTGCTGCATGCCACCCTCAATTTATTTTAAAAGCTGTTAATATATTGTGCCTTTTGTACAATCCTTTCAAGGATTTCAGGGGATATACTCTTTCTTGACTGCTCAAGCAGCAAAGGTTGACTCAAAGGGTATCAATGTTGAGTCAGAAGAAAATTATAATTGTGGTAATTTTAGCATGGCTTCTGTCAAATATCATAAAGCTCAATGTAACGAATACCTAGGTTAAAAAAGCATAATTTTACCGATCTGATGTACAAAAAGGTATTTTAGAGGGAAAATCATTCAAGTTAAAATCTTTAAATCCTGTATTTTCTAATTTTAGGAGAGAAGGTAATTTAATTAGATTAACAATGGTACTGCGTCAATATAATCTATTTCATTCTTTTAGGGTGCCCAAGAACGAAAGTTTATTTGGCGATGTGGGTTTGTCTGACGCAGCCCTAGACCTACCACGGTATTGTAAATGCAGATCAAACTCAACTGAATACTCAGATTTTGACAATAACATAGAGTGTGACACTACAGAAACGCCATTATGCTCGGTTCCGAATAAAGATAGCTTC
>NW_022982891.1:0-29416 GCF_902652985.1 Pecten maximus
TCGGATTCCACTTTTTAACTTGTTCGCATCACGTACCATTAATTTCGCGATGTTTCTTTCAAGTCACATCGATGTCTTGATTATTATCTGATTGTGAAACAAAAACATAACTTGACAGTTAATGAGACAATTCTGTCGCAAACGATCATACTTCTCAGCAGACGACAACTCCGAACTCCGGGCTGGACTATTTACAGGATTCGGCATAGCAGGATCGGGCAGAAATGGACAGGAACTCGTAGTGCAGGATAGGTCTGAAATGAACAGGATCGAATCGGGCAGGGTCGGGAAAGAATCGGGCCCTTTTAAAATTGTTTATTATTTGTTTTTATTGTAACTTGTATTCTTTAAAATATTACAACATAACTCAGTGGCGAAGGAAGTCGTCAATAAGTGTGTGTGTGTGTGGTGGTGGTGGTGGTGGGGGGGGAGGGGGGGGGGGGATATATTTTTTAACTTAAATTTTATACACTAAACAAATCGTCCGCAAAATCAGCCAATACTTATCATTTCAACATCCCCATGATATTTTATGTAGTACAAAATAAGTTAGTTACGCAAATCAGGATATATTATTTAAAGTAAAACATGAATTACCAGGCCTGGATCCAGAATATTCCTTTTAACAGCCAGGGTCATATAGTGGCAAATTTGCACAAATATGCAACACTGTACAGTTTGTCATCATTCTGTTAACTTATTTTGTAATGAAAATATAATATAAAGATGAATTTTGAAAGAAAAGAAAACTAATGTTAGAATAAGTAGCCTCTTAATGTCCCGGTTAGCTCAGTTGGTTGAGTCGAAGTGTTCCACCGTGGAGGCCGGGTTTCAATTCCCGGCAGCTTCTTTTTTATATATGTATACAATTATAATTTGTTCTATCCAGGAACTGTGAATCTGTGTCTGAAGTTAACATTTTTTTATGAATTAATGTCCACCCCACCTGAGGTGTTATGCAATGTAATACACATGTCAAAGTAGTCCACACAGGTGTCCAAACACCCACCCCAGGCTATGGTTCCGCTAGAGTAGTCACAAGTCCGGTACATGTACATCTGTACACTAATTTTTTTTACCTGTATATCACCGAGGTTATCTGCTGGTGTAACCCAGACACTGTTTAGTTTTAGTTGTCATGGTGATTAAATATTTCTGTAGACTTGCCATATATTAAGCAAATCATTTTTGACGCTGCACGACAAGACATGTTCGCAATATTGGAGAATTCCTCAAAATGTAATTTGTATAGACTTGTAGTAGATGATATATCATGATCACTACAACATTATTTAAGTAAATATATAACAAAACGCAATAGAATTGCTTTTGTTGTGAAATCGAGTGGTGTAATATGGCACGATTGAGTGATCGTATCTGCATGACGATATTGTCAGACAGAACAGAAACGACAGGAATCAACGTCTGTATTGCTCTGAGGTCTAACCGATATAACTGAGGGCTAAAACATGGGTAACATAAAGTTACGAGGCCTTCCTTCAACTATAATTGGTATATTCAGTATGAAGTAGTGCATACAGGCTTCACATTTATTAAAACAAAAATCAATAAATTGGTTCCGGATTTTAAATATCCGGATTTTCCGAACATGTGTTTACACAGGAAATTTAGTTTTGACTACAGCGCAAAATGGAAGCCCACAGAAAAGGTAAGATAGCGGAAAAACTTAATTTATAACATATGTCCAAACAAGATTAATTCTGTCTTTGGGATAGAGATATCTAATTTTAAATAGGTTTCAGAAAAAAAATTGTGTAGAGAATTGTGCTATTTTGGGTCAAATATCATAATATTTTGCAATTTTTGAGAATTTTTTAAGCTGTTACCATGGTATTCACAGCTCTAAAAATCACAGAAAATATCAGTTTACTTATCCTTCAGAGCTCTATTAAAATTGCAAATGTTGTACAGATTTCAAATATATATACTTTATTAGAGGTTATATGTAAGGTTAACTGGCAATGTTTACATATCTAAAACATGTGCCATATTTTTCAGAATTTGGCATTTTTACTGTACACTGCTACCATAGGTATTTATTGCACCTATCCTTCACATTTGGACTATTAAAATTTTGAATGGCTAGCCCGACTGACTAGTGATTTTTAAAATAGAGTTCTAGCCCTGAATTCAGTTACAATTCAATATTCTTTATTCACCAGTATGAGTTGGGCACCTTTGGCTCTAATCTTTAAGCCCTTCAGTATTGAAAAATCATTGAGGCAATGTAGTTGAGCTAGTTGATACTCATAACTCAGTGAATCATAATATTACTGAAACATGTTTATTTAAATGTATGTTACATCAAAACAAAACATTAAGTGATAATAAGGGTTAACTTAGTACAAATGTATTGTGTTAACTTATAATTACAGTGATTTTTTTTTGGTATAATTTAGAAGGAAGGGACCACAAAATATATTCGACACAACCGCAGTAATCGATTCAACAGTGTTTGAATCATCCGTGCTTAATTTACTACGATAAAGAAGGGAAAAAATCGGGACCGAACAAAACGTTCAACTCATCCGATGTATTCGATTCAACCGTGTTCGACACAAGTGAGTTTTACTGTAATCTGTTTTGAACAATAGTAGCTACAGCTGATGTGATGTGGTAGTGAGTTTAGTTGAGTTTTAAGAAATATATGTACTGGTTACATTTTTTTTGGTGAGGTAATAAATTATTATCTGATGAAATAGCAGAAATTGTGTTTATTTGAACTGGTTAATAAAACTTAAAAGTGATAATGAACTTTCTAAAAAAATGAATATAAAGAGGTTTGTGAATGATGCAAAAATACTGTAACCATGCATACACGTACAAATTAGCTGGAATTAACAACAACAACAACCCCCCCCCCCCCCCCCCCTATAATCAATCACCGTAACACATTGCTAGTATTACTTTTCTTTCAGTGAGGATAGTTTGTTATAATTATATTGGGACGAAAAGAAAAAAGAAAACAAAAGAAACAAACCTTTTAGGCAACAGTGTAACTGTCGTCTGCTCATATCTAAATTACCATGTTCTCTCAAATTCTCATTGGAACTTGGGAGATAGAAAAGTGGCAACACCTTATTGTTATCATGTACCATAAACAGATGAATCAGCGGATTTATAGAATGAGATTTCAACATGTTCTGACAGTGTGGCCAGGTTAGTCATAACCACGACCACTTGAAACTCCCGACACTCCACAGCCTGAACAGGGAAGTGATAACATGACCGCCACGTCAGCAATATAACACAATGAGATATTATGAATTGCCGATACAGTATACAGAAGCATTTTAATAACAAGACTGGTGACATCAGCTATAATTACCTGTACTCCTATAACATAATTATATAAGAGGCCGCTGGTCGGCTCTTTTTGTCTAAAGTATCTCGCTGTGTAAAACCTCTAACATTGTTGGAGTATAATTACCTGGTCAGTGGTGTGAACTTGTGACTTGGTGTTTGACTTACTTGCACCCTAAGCAAACTTATAAGGGCGTTCCAGTAATTTTATCTAGTAACCAATAGTAACTTTGCGCATGTGTAAACGTGAGGTGACTCAATATGATCATTGGAATTTCCAACTTTTTTACTTCCGCACAAATTAGGCTTATTTAATTTCTCAATACTTCTTTCAAATCACACGAATGCCTTTATTACCGCCTGATTTTGAAACAAACATGCCATTTGACTGTTTTAGGAAAAAATTCTGTAAAGCAGGACCAAATATAAAACACCCGAATCTCTCAACAGAACAAGGAAGTGTAACCCAGCATGATCACAGGTACTTGGGGTAAGAAATTACATTTGTATATATATACTATATAGCCTCGTATTACTATATAAAATAGAGAAGGTGCCTAGCTTCTAGATATGACTACCGCTACCGCCTGAAGATATCGCGATTTTTTTATATACCAGGAACACTCACCTTCCAAACGGCCTATATATCCCAACTCATGGATAAAAATCCTAATCGTGTAACACTATTTCGACGTCTCGTTCCATCTGATTACCGGTTAAGCGGCGTTTAAATTAGCAAAATCGTATTTCCCTCCATTTTGTAAAGTTGAACCAACGGAAGTAACTGTTCAGCGACACTAGCGGATTGTCATAATGACATACCAAGGGCGGTAACTCCAGCGAGGCCTTCCGAGTGACAACAAGGTTAACGAAAAGGTAAGAGAATATCGATAAAGTACGGGAAAATCAAAACAAAACAAAACATGGACGAATATCAAAGGGAAGCCTTTAATCTGGCCACTTCTGGCCATAATTTAGTGATTACTGGCCAGGCAGGCTGCGGCAAAACATACATAGTAAAAAACATAGTGAAACAATTAAACAGCGACGGAAAATGTGTTTCTGTTGTGGCTTCAACAGGAATAGCTGCCACACATTACAGGTATACTATGCATAGGCATGATAGGGATTCTTAATCAAATCTTACGTCCATAGCAGAGACCTATATTAATTATTTAGTATATAAATCTCTGGTCCATAGTATACAAATTCTTCACATATAAAATTTAGTATATTTTGATAATTTCTATGTGTGAATGCATATAAATATATTTATCAAAACAAAACAAAAAACAATCAGATACTTTTGATTTCATTTCTTTAAATATTTTTAACATTTAATACATTAAGTCATCAAATCTGTTAATTTTTAATTAGACATGATTGCCATGTTTTATTTTACTAACCTTCAACTTTTAATTGATGTCTGTATAACTTAATTCTTAATTGTTGCATGCATGTCGGTGTATGTTTTAATTATATAATTTGTATAGAAAGAGCTCTACTGAGATAGTCACATTGTATAGTGTTATCTTGGTTACGTACAACATGTACATAACACGAAATAAACTTCTGGTATCTTTTATTTGTAGCGATGTCGGGGGCAAAACTCTGCACAAGTGGGCAGGCATTGAGGATGGCAGACATCTCAATGAAGAGATCACTCATCTTGTCAAAACCGATGAACGGTTTGAAAAAATAAAAGGCAACATTGAAAAGGTTGATGTTCTTATAATTGACGAGGTGTCAATGATCAGTGCAAAAGTCCTTCATCAAGTGCAGGTGCTGTGTAAGGAAGTAAGGAATTCAAGTTTTATATTCGGAAACATTCAAGTAATTTTAGTTGGAGACTTTTATCAACTACCACCCATCTCAAATCAACTGAATGGAGATAACGGGAAATATTGTTTTACACTACCTTGGTTTGACGACTATTTCCAGCATAAGATCTGTTTACCTTTAATACACCGTCAAACTGATGTTAGTTTGATCAAATGTATAAACGAGCTGGAAACAGGGGAGGTTTCGGATGAAAGTGTGGGTTTTATAAATTCATTGAATAGGCCAATTGAAAATGAGGAAGCAGCAACACAGTTATTTGCCAAGAACCTGGATGTTGATATCTTCAATTACAAGAAACTAAACACTCTAGAAGGAGAACTTAAAGTGTACAAGTCTAAAGATGAAGGCTCTCACCACTATCTGAATAAGTTTTTAGCACCAAAAAACTTAGCACTCAAGGTCGGGTGTCCTGTTATGCTTGTCAAAAATTTAAGTGATAAACTAGTAAACGGTCTTCGGGGAGTCGTAACAGCACTGAACACAGATTCTGTAGATGTAAAATTTATATTACATGACAAAGACATTACATCAAATATCAAAACTGCTAAATTTACAACATTTGACCCTGTCGACAAAGCTATTTTAGCTAAACGCGTTCAATTGCCACTTAAGGTGGCCTACGCTATCACAGTTCACAAATCTCAAGGAATGAGTTTACATAATGTAGTTGTTAATTGTGAAAACTGTTATCAAGCTGGTCAAGTTGGTGTTGCTGTCGGCCGGGCTGTTTCAATAACAGGACTCAGAGTTTTGAATTTCAAGAAGTCTCTATGTAAAAGCCATTCTATACAGGTAAAGGATTTTTATAAAAACATTAACCTTGGACATGTGGATGCCAATTTGACATGTTGTAGAAAGGAGCAGTTGTCGGAGTCAAATGAAGAATATGATGATACCTGTGGTGATCCTCCTGTAGTCAACCCAGATATTGATTCTGACTATGAATTTTCTGAAAGTGAAATTGACAATTTGGAATTTATTGACAGTTTTAATGAAAACGAAGATGCCTGTATAGAACAGGTGCAGACTGTGAGATCAAAAGAGGCCTTAAGCAATGTTATGAAGGAGTTCATTGATACACCAATGGAGACAATCATGTTATCATTTGAAAAAGATATCAGACACAATTATCAGAGTTTTGATAACTGGTTCAAAAACCAGTATTCAGTAATTGAGGATATTGGATTGAATTGTTATCCAGAAGATGTTCACAAGTTCTCTCAAAAACACAGAAATGAATTTTTCAAAAAATTTAACATGTATCTCAACTCAACAGAATATGAAAATGGTACTTCAGCAGTTTTGAAGTTTTACCAAAGAGATGTAAATGGACCAGAATTTCAAGTGTTAACATCCATTTTATTTTACCTTGAGAAACAGTTTTTCAATACATTGTCGGAGCATCTGAATCTTGAACCTGTGACTGCAATCAGAACACCAGTCTCCACATCTCAAGATCTTGACTCATCTGCAAGAGGGAAATTGAGATATATTAGTGGATATGTCCTAGCTAAATTGAAATACAAACTTTCAACGAAGATGAGAAATGTTCTGGGAGCCCATGGAAAGGAGGCTGAAGTTGATTCTTTGCAAGACCAAATGCATACAATAAATTCTTTGTGTTCATCATATGATGAATTACAAGATTCAACAACAGATCAGGACAGTTTACTGGAAACAAAAAGAAAACAAAATGAACGGGAAAGTTTAACCAACATAAAGGACAATACTTTCAAATTTTTCACTGGATTAGACTCACTTTGTCGTGGAAAGGTTACTCACAAAAACCTCAGTGAATCTGGAAAAGATTTATTTGGTAACATAAAGGAAGAACTGTGTAAGGACTCCGAATTGTTTCAAACCTGGGTTAAGTGTTTGACAGCATCCAAGGTGATGGATCAAAGTCCTTCCATTGGGGCGTCCAATGATGTTGCTGACATACTGTTCACAATGGTAATTACCTGTGAAAATTACATAGAACTATTTCATTCAACAGTAACATTATTTTTGAAAGTCAGTCTGAGCCAGTTCAGAAGGGACTATCTGACCTTTTTGAAAAAAACAAAATGTCAAGCTTTAAGGAAAAGGGTAATGAAAAGATCAAAGTTAGCTTCAAAGTGTTTCTCTATAAAATCTTTTATTGAGGACAAGTCAGATGGAAAAGAAGTATCCTTCTTGAAATTAAAATCTGAGCTGTTACAAAACCAAAAGTATTTGGTTGAGAGCTCTTTCACGAAACAGGACATCCTTTTATTGTGCAAGACATATGCCAGCAATATAACTGTGTCAGTTCATAAAAGGAAGGAGGAAATTAACAGGATACTTGTAAGAGAAATACTACAAAGAGATTCGCATACCAGTCATGGTCAAATTAAAGATGCTGGTACTAGTGCAGCTCCGGATATCCACACGGACCCTGATGTGTTAGCTGGACCCAGTGGAATACAGCATACCTCCACGTCTGTTAGTGCTGATCATGATGTTGCTTTGGCGCCAGAGGCTGTAAAAAAAACACGCAAGAGAAAATTAGTTGGGAAAGGAAAAGGAAAAGGAAAAGGTAAAGGAAAGCGCAGGGCATGTATTGAGTCGTCTGAATCGGAATCATCAGATGGTAAATGTGGAATTTGTAATGGTGCATACGTTGAAGATGAACAGTGGATTTGCTGTGATTTGTGCTCCTTATGGTTTCACCGAAATTGTGTGCAACTAGATGATGAGGAGGAATGGTACCGCTTAACTGAAGACGAAGAACCCTTTACATGTCCAATGTGTCAGTAAATTACAGGTACATGCTTATTTCTATATATTGAACTGCTAAAGAAATGATTTGGCTTATAACGAGGCATGAGAATATTTTCCTGACATAAAGTACCCCCCCCCCCCCCCCCCCCATTTTGGTGGTATTAACAATGTATATACCTTTCTTCGCTTTGAAGGTTTCTGATACAATTGTGCACCATCTCCACTACCGACATTTGACTTCCTGGATACTGATACCTGCCCCAATATCACTGAGTTGACTGTGTTGCAATATCCGAGATAGGTAGGGTTTGAGTTAGCTCCATTGTGTAGAGTGCGCTGCTGGCAGAACATATTTTCGATGACATCACTGTTCAAACGACTTGGAATAATTGAAGCATGTGACATTTTTAGCCGATACTTGCAAAGTTCATCAAATCCCATGATTGATGAAATGATGTCTTGCCTTGTCTGGTGGGATATCATACTTTTCTCTTTGACAGTAATTGTTTTGTCTTCTCTGACTAACTTTTCCCATCTGATGAACCATTGTAAAGCATTATAGTTCTCCTGTAATCTGTTATCACTTGGATCTGTTATTGGCCGAGAATCTCTGAAATTTTGTATCAACACACTTGTATGTTTCAGCAAGTCAATAGTGGCATCCAGTTTCACTCCATCCTCACCAAGACTGACTTTGAACTGCTCCATCAAATGTAACATCTCACCATTGAGAACATCTTCAGCTAGATGATTCCGCATTTTGCCTTCTGATGTGAGATATAGATGATCCTGGGTAAGTTTGTGATGGATGGGAAAGGGATGAGTAGAGATATCCCACAAGTAGGCTTTAGTAAAATGATCCCACTGGATGAACTTTCCCTCCAATCTCAGATGCCTCTTGCATGCACTGGTATTGCCGCTTTTAGAAATATTATTTCTAATTTTCTTTATGACATGTGAGAAATCCATGATAAAGAATAACCTCGGGTTGTCTCTGCAATATATATTTTTAAAAGAACATGTGGTTGGATTCACTGTGTCAAAATTTGGCAGCACAAGATTTAGAAGATCCCTGTTACTCTGGGCCCCATCTGTGCTAATGTACTGTATTTTGAATCCAAACAGGGACAACATGTTAACAGCTTTCCAAAGCAACAGGTATAATTCATGGCCGGAAGCAGTTGTAGAGGGAACGTGAGCAAAAGGAAACCTGAATCCTGTATATCCCAGAAACACTAGCTGGAGAACATGAGAGGCAAGGACACGCTCTTTCGAGTTAGATTTTAGCTGATCAAAGACAATACTCTCAGGTGTACATTCACTAAAACCAATCAGTTGCACCTCCCCATTTTTCATTTTGAATTGTAGGTCTGGCTGTATAGCCATTTCATCAAACAACAGGCCTCCTTCCAAACCTTCAGGGGGAATGTTTTTTAATTGAGCCTCGTGAGCCATCCAGTGCAGAATTTCTTTATTTATTCCAGCGTCTTGTGAAACTTGATTCTTATATTTCTGTAAAAGTTTTTCAGAAGGTAAAATCATAAATTCACTGTTTCGCAGATCAGTGTAGCCTCTCGGACTTCGGCACCACAATGTCAAACACAATCTAATGATATCCTTACCCCACCTACGGCCAAACGGATGTCTTTCTATTGCCATTTTTTGGGACATAAGAAAACTTTTCATATTGACACTACATTCTGGAAAAATTTGTTTAAAAATTGTTGACATATCATTATGGTCACTTTCACATAGAATTATATCATCATTCATGTCACTTTGAACATTTTTCACTTCATTATTATTGACTGATTTGTCCACAAATTGGTTTGTGACATTTTCCTTGTTTTCATTTGTTGTGTCACTGTAATATGATAATTTCTTACAATTTTTACATGTTGTTGATGCATTATTTGAACTATTGAAAGGCAGTACAGTAACACATGCCTTGGCTCTGTATCGAATACTTTCAGCATTTTCATCGCCAACTCTTGAGACATTTTCTTTAAAAAAACCTGTATCCAATTGGGATTCCCCAATGGTATGCACACCATTGCAATATTTGAGTTGTCGCACTGTATTAAATACACATTCGGTGTCAGTAAAATTGTCATTTATTCCCAAACTTTCCAGATTTACAACATTTCCTTGCACAGAAAGAGACCATTTGTGATTCGAGTTCAAAACAAGTTCTGACAATACTTTGTTTCCATTGATCACATTACCTGTGAAATGACCAGCTACAGTTTTTAAAGGTGAAGTGGAGATGACAAAAAAATCAGATGGTATTGAGTTGATTGGGAATTGAAACGGTTCAGATGTAGGCCTAATGTCTGTCTCTGCTTTCCATGAAAGTCCATAATACCTTTGTGTAGTTTTTGTCCAATCAGTCCTGCTACGACCAGCTTTCACTTTAGTTCCAGGAAAAAGTTGTTTGATATGATTACCTAACGTTGCACTAGTGATAGGTGATCCAAATTTTGCTTTGATTTCAGCTAAATCAATATAATTATTGTCATTACATTTACACAGGTTTTCCATGAGCCATGTCACCTTATAACTTCTGTCAGACGATGTCATAATTAAGTTTTCTTTTTTTCTCTAGATGAAACGTATTTGACGTTTCCCACAAGATCTTTAAATATTCCGCCAAATAAATACTCGATATTCTCTTACCTTTTCGTTAACCTTGTTGTCACTCGGAAGGCCTCGCTGGAGTTACCGCCCTTGGTATGTCATTATGACAATCCGCTAGTGTCGCTGAACAGTTACTTCCGTTGGTTCAACTTTACAAAATGGAGGGAAATACGATTTTGCTAATTTAAACGCCGCTTAACCGGTAATCAGATGGAACGAGACGTCGAAATAGTGTTACACGATTAGGATTTTTATCCATGAGTTGGGATATATAGGCCGTTTGGAAGGTGAGTGTTCCTGGTATATAAAAAAATCGCGATATCTTCAGGCGGTAGCGGTAGTCATATCTAGAAGCTAGGCACCTTCTCTATTTTATATAGTAATACGAGGCTATATAGTATATATATACAAATGTAATTTCTTACCCCAAGTACCTGTGAGCATGATCCGCCTCCGGAAATATTAAAACACGACGACAGACGTTTATAATGGCGATAAAGTTATCATTGTAACAACGAGACTGAAGACATTGTTAATTACCTGGTGTTGTATTAGATCCAAAACTTGGTCTTCGACTTAAGTTATACAAACTTTCGCTTCTCTCTCTCTCTCGGAGTGGATCTAGCGTCCGTCTGGCCTCTCGAAGAACCCGACTGTAATATGGTTTGGGTACAAAGTACAAACTATTCGCAGTTAAGTGAAGTCACGTTTTGTTTATCGGTTAGTTTGGCCTGTGTAGGGGACAATAAGTCGTGTACTTGTGGTAAGGCAAAGCTTTTGAAGAATACTTGCAGACGTATATATGTTAATGCAGAGACATATATAGATTTGTATATATGTCTCTGGTTAATGTAATATATGTAAAAAAACAAATTATCATTATATTATCAGATTTATGAAATTTGCTAAAGGTTATCCCATAAAACCCACATAAATCCATATATACTCTAATATGTTATACAGTGTACTTATAGTACGATTTAAAAAATTAACCCCCTCGTGGGGGGAACCTGAAATCACAAGGTCATGATAAGTTTTTTCAAAATGCCTTATATAACAAGAATTATGCAGAATTATATGTCTCGTCTTTCCCTCTTGTCAATAACATCCTTCAATTTATGGATTTTTTTCCCAATAGTTAAATAATATCAGTAACCCAGTGTTCGGCATGATAGTAACAGTAACCTTACCAAGATTCAATTCAAAAGGATAGGGTGAAAATTGAACTTAAATGAAATTCTCAAAATTCAGTTTTCAGGCCAAATTAGGTGAATCTGTAAAAACTTTATTCCGAATTATGGTTGCAAGTTCAGTGTAATAGAGTCAGTCACAAAGTTTCAATTCAATTAATATTGCTTATATAACACAGTTTAAAGTGAATCTTCACATAACTTCACAAAATTCACTGTTAGCATTTTTACCCAAAAATAGATGAACCTGGAAAAAATTTCCTCTTAATGATGGATAGGTGCATGTACAGTATAGGTGCATGTACAACAGTATGATTGTATCAGTACCCTCACACATGTGGGTTAATGTTGCATTTGTAGTGAACTAGGAAATAGACAAGTTTTATATGTTATGTGTTCAAAGTTACCTAGAGTAGTTAAAGCTGTACGCTATAGTCAGCCAAATCTATTCGAGTTGCTTCCCCTAGATCAGTAGTTAATTAACCCGTTTTAGGTTTACACCCTTCATTCTATATCAAGGTAAAATATAACCAAACGGTAGAACCTAAAAGTCAGTCGTTATTATTAGGTAGCACACGGTCCGTGGGACCAGTGGTCAGTGCCTAGGGCTATAATTAGAAATGACGTTATGGGGTTTAGATACGCCCATATTTCGGGTTAAAGGTCACGATTGGTCAATTGACCACATCGTCAATTTATACATATTAATTAACCCTTAGGGGATATAAAAAGACTCGCGCGTTTTGCATAAGGAGTTCTCCAGCAGCTTTCAGTCTAAACGGACTTAGTGCCGTTTGGATGTACATATTTAGGATATGTAGACTTAGATTTGTTTAAATGTGTGTGAACTGTTAAGTGTGAATGCGCCGGCGATAGTGTGGAAGATGGATGAAACTGCATTGGATTGTATTGTACATTCGGGATTTTCCTGTGGATTAATAAATATAAGTAAACTTTATATCCAGTGTTGAATTATGTTTATCACACCACAACCATCCCAAAAAGAACTTTCACGTCCCGTGTTCATGGAGAGCGGACGTTACAATTGGTGGCAGCAGCGGTGGGATGGTTTTAAAATGTGGTTGTGATAAACTGTAACTAACACTGTGGATGTAAGAATTCTACAAAAAACTGTGATGTCTTTCGTTCGACGGAGTTTGGTACGATTGGATTCATACAACTCGTCAAATCCTGTAGTGCTATCGAGAGCACGAAAACTGTGTGTTTTAAGTCCGTTACTCTTAATTTACAAAGGAACGGCATATATTCGGAAACTTTGTTCGGAAATGGATTTTAACCCTAGAAGTGCTTGCCTCGAGCTTGTGGATTTATCTCCGCTACCCACATCATATAGTTGTGTGTTTCACAAAGAAATGTTGAGTAATGGAACGTTTTGACTGTGTGTTTAGCAGTTGTGTTCTCTATTATATTGAAGTTGTAATGAGAAATCTATTTACTCGGGATATGATGCAGGACATAGGTCTGGGATTTTCGGAGGATATTTACCATCGGGAAGCTGAGGATTTTTCTAGTGGTTTCCGAGTTACTATGGAAGTTAACTCATTGTGTTTTCTCGCGTTAATAGTGCCTAACGGAGAAGTATTTAGGAAATTAAAAGTGAATATTTTCGCTACTTGGAAGTTAAAATCCGACAATATTCCGGGATTATATACAGGATATATACAGGACATGTATTGGAAATTTTATCCAATGAACCGTGAGTACATTTAAAAATCATCGAAATATTGTCGAATAACGGTTATAAAAGCTATGACGGTGTCAAAGAACTTTCGGATTGCTAAATAAAATGATTAAGCATTTTAGACACATGTTTTTGACCATTTAGGAAACTATGATCGTTCATAGATTGTGTCAACTCTCAGACTAAGTAGTAAAATGAGCAGGAACTTGATCAGTGTATCGTGTGTCAGTCCTAGATTCGGGAAGGCTCAACTCGGGGAATAACCAAAGTCAAGTATCGCCAATTTCTGGACCTAAGACAGTAAGGTTGATGGGGTCGACCATACGGGGAAAGCGAACGGTGGTGCTAAAACAGACATTGGGAGAAAGTGGAAAAGTTTAAAATCTTCCGCGCAAAGTCGCAGACAGGAAGATGTGAAAGCTAAATTCGTGATGTTCGAAGCAACGCGAATAGGAAGTTGATAGCAAAATAGCCGTTAACTTAATTGGAAATTAGACTCTGGGGCCAGGAGTAATTCCATGATGGAAACATCTTTTGGCGTATCATCGAATACAATGTAACACCAGAAGAACGCCCTGTGTTAGTACCGTTTCGCACGCGATTTGAAACTACTTATGTCATGGAGAAATGTGCATTATTCAGAAATTGTGAAAATGTGGAATTGAAGAGACAAGTTTTAGCTCGTGGTTTTGGTATAGAAAATGAAGAATTCCTGGAGAATATGTGTTAACATAGCAGATGATGTGTATCCTACACGTATTTGGTCGTATAGATGATATTTGGTCGCATTCAGTGGAGCTGTGGTTTAATTCTCTGGTATTTGTTAATTTGACTCTTTTCATCGATGTCAGATTGAACCAAGTCCGCGTTCGTTACGTCTCAGCTAGTGAGGATGATATTAAATTTTGTACATGTGGATGATTTTGGACTTTGAATAGTGCCAATCATGTGTCCAGGATGGAGTAGGCGCTAAGTGGAAGCTAGTGCATATAATACTATATATATGGTGCTTCATCTGGACAATAATTGTGTACGCGAAGGATTTTAAACAGTTATGGTATAGTTTGACCGCTGTTTGGTAGCCTTGATATCGCGCGAAATTTAAGGCGAATAATGCAACTTCTTGTACAATGAAGTTTAGGTCCTAGGACAGGTGGTTTCTCAGGATAGCATTGGAAATCCTTCGAAAATCGCGGCAGTTGAAGCGATGTTGCTCCAGTTTTGTATTTTACCGAGTTACAGCTATAGAGCGTTAAATCTCGGAATTGCGTCAAATTATCGGAAATTCATGTTCGGTTTCGCACTAATAGCGAAATGTCTGCGTGACCTCGCCAGGAAAAGGTGTTTAAGTGGTCAAATTATGGACTAAGGAATGCTCAGTGTATGTTCGCATTCAACGAACTGGAATAACGACATATCTGCTCCGATTCTCGGATATCCAAGCTTGGAAAGTGGAATTTATATTCTTTACACGGATGCTAGTAACTTTGTCACATTTAATTGTAAACTCTGGATTTACATTAAGATAAGTGAAAATTAATGTTTTTCAAAGGACATATACTGGAAACAATATTCAATTCGAACTCAGTAATAATTCGAATTAACTCGGTAAACGTGTTCACAAAGTTTACCAATCATTCAGTACGGCACGGAAAACGGTAACTATGTACATTAAATAATAGTGGGAACTAAGGCTAAGTTAGCCCGTCATTGGACCGGACCGTGGACAGTAGTCGCACGGCTTAGTGATGTGTTATTTAGAATTCGTTACTCCGGAAGATCAGAGCCAGTTGTAATACACAGTGGCAATTGGAAGCCTTACGGAGGTACACGTACTGGGGACAGCGCGACCGACCCCAGCACAGCGGGAGCTTCCACCCCTACCAATAATTTACCTAAGCGTTTGGACTCGCCAGGTCCAACGACTGACCAGAAGTGGACACCCCTCGTTGTCAGGACAACGCGAACTGGGCGAGCCATCGAAACTTAAGAGACCTCAGTTTTAAACTTCAAAGGACTTACGAAGATCATCGACTATTGCCCTTTATGGACGCATGCCAAATAGGGATGAAGATTGGATTACGTAGTTATCATCGACATAATTATTGCCCTATATGGACGCAGGCCCCTGGGGGGATGAAGAATGGATTTTGTTTTGAATCGGTAAAGATTTCAACTTTTTGAAGCGACTGAACTTATCTAATTCAAAAAGTGATGTTCGTTGAACTGTTATTTTGGATCATTATCAGAGAACATTCAGGACTTTTAATGGATTATTAACTTTTTAATAGGAACCGTGCAAAATTATCAAGGGATTTAAACGTTGATACTTTGATCTGGTGTTTGAACTGTGATATTAATTCAAACTTTCGACTTGGATTAGAACATTTAGTGAAATACGGAAAATCGTTACTTTTGGATTTGTAACTTTGAAATGGATTGAACTATGCAGAATTACCAAAGGATTATTACGTGCGTGGATACTTTACAGTGACATTATATAACTGAACTTTGTGATATCAAAAAGTGACTTAAAGTAATTTCCGATGGATATATTATTTAGGACAAACACACTAACTGTGATTATTAGTTATTGTTTCCGTGGATCACATTTATACATGTGAATTTTTGGAATTTATTTCACTGTGTCAAAGGTAATGTACGAATAGCATGTTCATTAATATTATAGTTGTGAGTATTGCCTCCAATGTTAGATTTCTATCTTAGATGTAACTCAAATTAAAGGTTATGGGTGGATTTTATCTCAATATTGTAGTATATCGTATTAGTGGATACGTATACTTGGGGGTTTGGACGTTACAACTAAACCATACATATATTTGTTATTTCATATCAGAAATATACTTGAAAAATGATATTCGATTGTGTCCGTGTAGCCAAATAGGTAGGATATCGATGTAAAATGGAGAATTTATATACAGTCTGATGACGTTTTATGTGTGCAGGAGTATAACGTGTGATAGAGATGTACGGAGAGTACGAGTTGTTGTATGTTTATGTAGACTTGGTACATTTTTGAAAACATTACGGTAAACCAGTAACATGTATGTTAATATTTTGGTAGACATTAGTTTTACAATGTTTGATTGAACTTTGCGGACAGCCGCCAGGAGCTCGTAAGCGATCGATGTTAGCTATAGACTTGTAAACATTATTTTTATTACGCAAAGAAGTACGTAATATTTGGTGCGTTTAATGTTTTAGTGCCAAAACGTTTTAAAATAGTGTAGAATGTCAGGAAATAATATTTGACATTGAAGTTTAGACTCGTACATGTCGTAAGAAAAGTTTTGTTAATGCAAACGCAAAATGGTATTTTAATATGTTTTATGTTTTCACGTTAGAAAAGATAGATTGCTTTTGTTACGAAAACTATTAACTATGTATGACGTTTGTGGGGACACAAACTCTTCGAAAGAAGGGGGTTGTGTAGTGAACTAGGAAATAGACAAGTTTTATATGTTATGTGTTCAAAGTTACCTAGAGTAGTTAAAGCTGTACGCTATAGTCAGCCAAATCTATTCGAGTTGCTTCCCCTAGATCAGTAGTTAATTAACCCGTTTTAGGTTTACACCCTTCATTCTATATCAAGGTAAAATATAACCAAACGGTAGAACCTAAAAGTCAGTCGTTATTATTAGGTAGCACACGGTCCGTGGGACCAGTGGTCAGTGCCTAGGGCTATAATTAGAAATGACGTTATGGGGTTTAGATACGCCCATATTTCGGGTTAAAGGTCACGATTGGTCAATTGACCACATCGTCAATTTATACATATTAATTAACCCTTAGGGGATATAAAAAGACTTGCGCGTTTTGCATAAGGAGTTCTCCAGCAGCTTTCAGTCTAAACGGACTTAGTGCCGTTTTGGATGTACATATTTAGGATATGTAGACTTAGATTTGTTTAAATGTGTGTGAACTGTTAAGTGTGAATGCGCCGGCGATAGTGTGGAAGATGGATGAAACTGCATTGGATTGTATTGTACATTCGGGATTTTCCTGTGGATTAATAAATATAAGTAAACTTTATATCCAGTGTTGAATTATGTTTATCACACCACAACCATCCCAAAAAGAACTTTCACGTCCCGTGTTCATGGAGAGCGGACGTTACACATTTATAATTAAAAAGAACAAAAATCGTCATGTTTTTATATAAATTCAATATTTAATGATTTCCCGGTAAGTTTTGTTTGTTTTCTTGATCGGATTTTAATGTTAGGTGTCCAACGTCTTTATCGGGATGTTTTCGTCGGTCCTCCTGTTCTCGCGTGGTCACGTGACCGGCACGAAGGACTACATTAACACTTGGTCGGCAAATATGGCCAGAGCACCCGACCAACGTATTTTGTCGTACAAACAAATATGATGCACTTATTCATCGTGCTAAGAAACCGAGAAAAAGTGCTGTACATTCTTCTATTTATTTAAGTATGGTTACATAACGGCGTTATAAACTGGTCTTAATTGACGAAGTGCCGATTAATTGACTACTTTTTAAGTAATTTTGACGATGTTTGTCATTTTCGTAAGAATGTACAGCACTTTTCGTTGTTCTCATACAATTACCTTCACGCTCTTACCTGTTTCATAATTATTGATTTAGGGTAGTCGGGTGCTCTAGAACAATTTATAGAGCAAGTGTTAATGTTCATTCTCCAATATTGGAACTCTTCAGTGTTTTAAGTATCGAAATCGGCATATAGAAAGGAACAAACGTTAATAAACGAATGCAATGGATCGTAATTAATTCAAATAATTATTTACAGATGATTTCCAAAGACATAAGGTATAGTTAGACGTTTTCGGCTGTACATGCAAGTTTGTAAATTCGACACTGTGATAAAACCACCGTCCTCGTCGTTGCCATGACAGCCGATCGCAGCTCCGATCACGAATGCACTGTCAAAGTGAAAGTTGAAGTATTTTTCGCAACATGCCGTTTAAACTTAAAATTACATTCACACCTCATATTGATTGGGGTTGTTTAATCATACCTGATCAATTGAATTGTAAGAAAACTAACAAAAACACTAAAAAAACACAGAATGAAGCCTTCGTGTCAGGCAGTGCAGACACAACGCGGGATCTGTAAACAATGTGACGTCATTGGAATGTACAAGTTGCAACAATGTACAACAATGTATTTTTTACATGAATACACTAATGAGCAACAAAACGGGACGCAACATTAACCCACATGCGCACCAGTTTCAATTCAATCTGACAGTATGCAATTTAATAACACTGCCAAAAGTGGACTCTACACACATAACGCAAATATTGACGCCGCTGCTCTTAAATAGTGATAGTTGTAAACTCGCTTTTATTTAATAAATAAATCGTACAAATTCAATAAGGCAAAAAAGTGTGATTTCTGTATATGAATCAAATAATTATTTCTAACCCATCCCTAGGGGTAACAGGACACCCTGTGGTTAAAAAAACTATTTTTTTTAAAGTACCTTAAGTCTCTTTCATCCTAGAAGAATGTTGATTTCTTCATATCTGAAAGTTTAGAAGTTTTGTCAATTTTACGCTTTTTGATCCCACCGCTCAGGCCATTGTGGATCAGTCATAGTGCCAATATATGATTTGAATTTCCTGTCGTAGTTGTACCGAGAGAAATATATATAATATATGTACAATTCGTATCCATGTATGTAAATACATTGCTATCCAGGTATTCATATCATCTCATACCAACTTCCAAGCCTCGAACAAAGGCGAGTATATTAAGAGTGTGTTTTTCTTTTCAAATGTGTAAATAGTGTATTTGACTGTCCTTATTTAGTTGAGCAAATGTGTCTTTTAGTAACCGGTCGTAATCTACAATCATCCCGTTTTATTTAGTTTTACTGTCAGAAAAGTCGCCTAAATTAAAAATATTAGAAAGTATAGTGTTTTAAACAGGATTCAATGTAGTTTTAATACTTTTGATCTTGTTACAGACTGTGATATGTTTTATTTGTCTCTCACTGGGTTCAAAGTTCGATTACAGCATATTTCCCCCCACTAGTCAATACTTTTGTACATATATGTCTGTGTTACATTCATAACGAACTGTGATATTTTATACTTATGTTGTATTTGTTATCCATTCTGTAAGCGGGCCCCCGGGTCTGTTGAATTGGAAATAAATAAATAGACGACTTCCACAATGATCATGTCAGGGTATCGGTCCGACCATCACTGCGCCATTGAAACGTTCTGTTTTTTTAAGAACGCCGATGTGGCACACCGCTATAAGCTGCGGGTATTTCTGGCTAGACGATTGGGTGCCGTAGATCGTGAGTTCGAGGCCCGGTCAGGGCACGGGTCAAAAAGTTGTCTTCCTTCGTCATTTGTGTTGCTAAGTATATAACATAACTTGACACATACCACTATTGTGAAAAGCTCTAGGCAGTTAATACTGAGGTCCTGTGTAAGAATGAACTGTGGGAACACGGCATGGAATCTTTTCCCTTTGAAAAACCCACCACAGCCTGTCAAGCTAGCATCTGATGTACACTCACCCACAGGCGCTTGCATATAGAAAATATCGCTTTCGATTTTTTTTTTGATATGACAGCGGTATGTGTAATGTGTAAGAGGGCCTCTTACACATTACACATACCGCTGTCATATCAAAAAAAATCGAAAGCGATATTTTCTATATGCAAGCGCCTGTGCACTCACCGTCTGGCATAGAACATTCCTCTAAACTCATCATCGACACCCCATTGTATAATACCAGGAACTCTTTCCACCAAAGTAGGCCTTTTATATAACGAGAGCGGAAAACAGACAGGTTTGTAAATTCAAGCATTGGCATGGCCTTACCAACCACTTATTAAACATGTAATGAAAAGTTAGAATTTGGAGTGAGCCATACACCGAAGTCTTTTACATGTGTTTCCTTCTTAAATTTACCACAGCAAAAAGGAAAGTTTTGGAAAAAACGTACAACAGAATTTAAATCGTGCATTTCAGGACTGACAATAGATAGAATTTTTGGCTATAATATCACTAACATCACCTCATCAATGGTAGTCGGAATAGCACAAACTTCTTCACGGCAACCTCGCTTTTTTGAAGTTGAAAATGCAGTAATTTACTATTTGAAGGTGTGACATACGAGGCGCGTATCTTGAGCTTTTGAATTACTGTCATGTAGTACATGAATGGCGTAATTACCTTAAAATTTCAATGATAAATCGATAATCATGTAACCTTGATCGTATAAATGCAAGTAATAGTTTTATTCAAGTTAGTAGCATTAAAAACGAGATGTTGGTTTTAATAAAGTAAACTTTTGAAAAATTGTGAATAAGAAAAAAAAAGATAGAATATATATTAATATTGAGAAAGTAACAAATGAAAATAACATATTTGAGTCATAATTATACAAACAGTAGCCTGGATGTTTAATGCTTTACCCTCCTTATATAGTAACTCTCTTATGTGCAAAGTTTTGTCTTTATATATAGTCTAGGTATATCTGGTATTTTAATATAGACTAGACATGTCCCTGTGGTCATATTATGTCAAGTCAACATCACCAAAACACTGAAATTTGTCTGAATTATGAAGTAGTCCGTTATTTCAGGCAAAAGTAATTGATAAAAGAGAAATGACTCGCGAACAGCGCTACAAGTACACTTAGTTCGACAGACTGATGAGAGTTATCCCCCTTCCCAGGAAGTTGACAATATTTTACCGCGAAAGAGAGGCCAACGTTTGCGCTACAGAATTCGAAGTTAAAAAGAATATCAGTTTGTTTTGCTTGTCACAAAGCGTGCATATTACAGGACTAATCATCCCAAACAGGTATATGCCACGAATTTATGAAATGAAAGCACGCGTTCTTATTGTTACGTACCACTATGAACAGAAGATATATGTGGATACGCCCATGTGGATAGGCTTCCATGGGTTGGGAGATTTTTGCCAAGTCCCTGGCCGACTGATGTAAAATAAGAATGCATACCTACAGTAGGTTTGGGAAAACCACGAACTTGCCTATTATACGCCAATGGAGGTAAAGCTTTGTTACTAAAAATAGCAAAAAACACTCTAAGGGGGACTGTCGTCAAATATCTTCCAATATACGTAACAATAATAACACAATAACAGAAGAAAATAAACAAGAACGTAATTAATAGAAAATAGTAAACTTTTCATTGATTTTTTTACGTGGCTGCAGTTACTGCGGTCAGGACGTGTGAATATTAACTTTTAAAGTTTTTATTAGATGAATATATCATCAAACTAGGGCCATTAGATTTACTTTTTCAATTACATATGGAAATGCAAAGAAATTGGAAATTTCAACGATGTCCACACTGCGAGACATAAGTTGTTTTGGGGCGACATGACTAGTTCGCGATGTTTACAAAATCAAAACGCTTATTACTTGTTATGAGTCATGACGTACAACAAGTCTAGATGTCAAAATTGAGTTAATTTGTGATTGAGGATTGCCTCCCTATACACAACTCAGACTTTTCATCGAATTTTCCAAAGATTTCTAACTGCAGATATTGTTCAAAATTCTATATCATGGGTACCATAAAAAACAAAAGGAGGAGAAAAGGAGGCAGATTTAAGTTTAATGCACAAAGAGGCATCAATTCTTATGCGTAAAAGCAGAAACAAAAACGACTTCAAGCAAAACTTGTGAACCTTGAACAGTCAACTTCTTAAGCAGCCATCTTACCAGGTTTACAGCAAATGTTTAATCATCAACGGACAACCTGCATTAAGATTTCTCGTAAGAAGACTTTTACCGTTTAAGTTCAATACAGATTGCATGCAAAACGTAACCGAACCACTACCTTTTATTGGACATATGAAATACTGTTTTATCGGCCTACTTACTTTTAATTGATAACCACGCCATTTCATGTGTATTAGCACCGGAAGTTGGGCTGCGCATGTGCGTATAAAATGTTACTGTAACTGAGTTGGCGTTTTATCCGATTTAATAGAGAGCACTGACCGTTAAAGTTGTACTCTGAACACCTTGGCAGTAATTACGCTATTGTTTCAGCAGTTTAAAGATTTAATAAGCGCCGGTGACTGTTTCATTTCTACACCTGTAAAAACATCAGCCAGGTAGATCTACCGGTGTGTCAGAGATTAGTTCTGCTTGAGCGAGCGGGTAGACGAGTTGTTGGACTATCGTGTGTACTAATATCGGCGACCGCCTTAGGAAATTACCTGATGTAAGTAAAGCAGTACTTTTCATCACCAAGACTTGTTGTTATAAGATTCAACCGACAATTTCTATTATGAATTTATGAAACACTTATAATAGCATGTAGGTTAGTAGTGCCGATATGTTCAGTATTACAAACGGAATTTAGCTCTTAAAAAATGTCGGCGTTTACCACCGATCGACGAAAATTATACTTCGAGTTATTCGATCATTTCAAATAGGATTTTTATTGTTGGGACCAAATTTTCACTTCGTATTATCCGAGTTTTTCGAGTTTTCCGAGTTTTCTTTACTAAGATAAAGAGAGAATTCGGCCGGGACCGACGAGGTACTTCGAGTTACAAGCGGAGTATTCGAGTTTTCCGAGTTCGAGTTAACGAAGTTCCACTGTATTTTCTTGCCAAATTGCAATGCAGATTAGAAAATGAAACATGTCTGTGATTTCCACATAAAAGATGACTTTGCCTTATCTATCTTTCTCATCCATATATTATAGTACATGTACACCAAAATGCACTACTAACATATATATTGATTTGTACACTAAAATGTGACGACAGCGATAGCTGACTCTGTCAGAGTGTTGGACTTTTTAACCTAGCTTACATGAATATCTGAGATATGCACTATGCAGTTGACTTTGTGTTACTTGGAAAACAGCTATGACATGCAAACGCCTCCCATACAATGTATGTCGTTCAGATCCCACATGTCCTTCAGTGAGGTAGTCACCAGCTACTACATGTTGACCCTGCCTAAAAATAACACTAGCGTTTCACCAGGCAATAAACCAAACAACAACAAACCTCACTCAAATGAAGAAAAACGAGACATCTTCACTTGTTTACATAAGACTGCATCATGATGTGATTTATAACATTGGGAGAGTTTTGAATATCAATACAGAATTCATTATTTTCCAAAATTTCCTCCTGTATCTCGATGTAAATTTTGTGTAAAATCTAACACTATACATGTAACACATAAGTGTTTTTAAATAACTACAATCATGTGTTCGCTCTAAATATATGAATGAATGTATGGTCAAAAATAGTATAGTTTAACCTGAATGTAACTTTTCTTATGATAATTGTTTTTTATAGTTCCATCGTCAAGTGATAACCCCGGGATTTCTGCATCATGTTCTACACGATCTTCCAGACAGCGTAGGAGAAAATTTGTCGGGCGGTGAATCCTCCATAAACGGCGTGTTGATGAGAAAACACATCAGTATAAATGGTATGAGGGCAATGTATTGGACTGTGTGGAAAGTAAAGATGGACGAGATGGTGCTGTGTATGAAGTCCAGTACAAGGGCAAGAAGGAGAAGGTTTTAGTGAATGAACTACAGCAGGATTTGGATAATGGTGCAGTGAGATTCATAGACATATAATTTAGGTATGTAATGTAGTAAGTCATAAATATATGATGTTTAAAGATTTGTGTGGTACATATTATCTAGATATGTTTTTTATGCATTGTTAGATCCATAAAAATAGGAATGTTTCGGCTTGAAATAAAAATCATTAGAACATATATGATGCTTCAGGTAGATAGCATTCTAGATGTATGCCAAGGCACTGCTATATATCATCTTAAAAATTGATAAATAATTAATTCCAGCAATGTATCTATTACCTTGAAAAGCAGATGATCGCGTAAAGGATGGGAGGGTGCAGTGCAGTATAAAGACGATGAGGGGAACGTTTTGGTGGATCATCATTCAGATATTGGTCCAGTGAAATTTACAGACATCTTTTAGGTACAGTATGTAATGTTGTAAAACTTGTTTTAGCACACCATCATCAGATGGTGGCTATTCAAGTCGCCCTGCATCCGTTAGTCGTCTATGCGTCCGTCCATAAACAATCTTTGTTATCACCATTTCTTGAAAAGTACTGTAGTGATATTCCTCGGACTTCATGCATAGGTTCCTATTGGTCCCTAGTTGTGCCATTTGAATTTATATTTTGAGCATAAAAAACAAAATGGCCGACAGGAGGCCATGTTGGATTTTGAGAATTCAAGTTTGTTATAAATGTTTCTCAAATTTCACCTGTAGGTTTCATGTGTTCATGTAAGAGGAAAAAAGGGGAAATAGAGAGAAGATCAGTCTGACATGGAATCTATAAAGATCATGTAATGGTGGGTGCCAAGATCCCTCTGGAATGTCTTGATTGCATTGTAAATCCATAAAAAAACAAGCAATATTTTGGCTTGAAATAAAAATCATTTGAATGTAGCTTGGTGCTTCAGATAGCTTACATAATAGATGTGTGCAAAAGAACTACTATATATATCATTTTTTTAAAGAAATGCAAAGTTTTGATAATGCTGTTTTTATAGGAGATATGTCCCTTGAAAACAATCAGAAGAGACATGTAACGGCTGGGATGGTGTAGTGCGGTACAAAGACGATGAGAGGAAAGGTTCGATTGATTATCATGACCTACAGCAGGATTGAGATATTGGTTCAATGAAGTTCATAGACATCTATTCAGGTATGTAATGTTGTAATGATGTAAAACATGTTTTTTTCAGCATTATTAAATCCATAAAGAATAGGGATTGTTTTGGCTTCAAATAAAAATCGGTTGAACATATATATATATATATAGCATGGTGCTTCAGATAGCTTACATAATAGATGTGTTCAAAAGAAATACCATCTTTTTTTGTTTTTTTAAATTTATAATTATACAACTTGTTTTTGATAATGCTGTTTTTAGCCCATCATCATCAGATGATGGGCTGTTCAAATCCCTGCGTCCGTGGTCCGTCGTCCGTGGTCCGTCCGTCCCTCCGTCCATAAACAATTCTTGTTATCGCTATTTCTCAGAAAGTACTGAAGGGATCTTTCTCAAATTTCATATGAAGGTTCCCCTTGGTGCCTAGTTATGCATATTGCGTTTTGAGACCAATCGGAAAACAAAATGGCCGACAGGCAGCCATCTTCGATTTTGACAATTGAAGTTTGTTATCGCTATTTCTGAGAAAGTACTGAAGGGATCTTTCTCAAATTTCATATGAAGGTTCCACTTGGTGCCTAGTTATGCATATTGCGTTTTGAGACCAATCGGATAACAACATGGCCGACAGGCAGCCATCTTTGATTTTGACAATTGAAGTTTGTTATCGCTATTTCTGAGAAAGTACTGAAGGGATCTTTCTCAAATTTAATATGAAGGTTCCCCTTGGTGCCTAGTTATGCATATTGCATTTTGAGACCAATCAGATAACAACATGGCCGACAGGCTGCCATCTTGGATTTTGACAATTGAAGTTTGTTATCGCTATTTCTGAGAAAGTAGTGAAGGGATCTTTCTCAAATTACATATGAAGGTTCCCCTTGGTGCCTAGTTATGCATATTGCATTTTGAGATCAATTGGAAAACAAAATGGCCGACAGGCAGCCATCTTGGATTTTGACAATTGAAGTTTGTTATCTCTATTTCTCAAAGTACTGAATGGATCTTTCTCAAATTTCATAAGTAGGTTCCCCTTGGTCCCTTGTATTGCATTTTTGGACCAGTCTGTCCTGAAAACAACCTGGCAAACAAACAGCCATTATCGTTAAATCTCAAATTTCTTATATAGCTAGGATTCCCTTGTTTGAAAAGTACTGGAGGGATGTCTCAATTTGCACAGATTAGTAAAATGAAGGGAAAAGTAGAGAAAAGATCAATCTGACATGGAACCTATGAAGATCATTCAATGGTGGGCGCCAAGATCCCTCTGGTTATAGGAGTTATGTCCCTTGAAAAAAAATCAGGAGAGACATGTAAAGGCTGGGATGGTGCAGTGCAGTACAAAGAGGATAAGAGGAAAGACTTGATTGATTATCATGACCTACAGCAGGATTGAGATATTGGTTCAATGAAGTTCATAGACATCTATTCAGGTATGTAATGTTGTAATGATGTAAAACATGTTTTTTTTTCAGCATTGTTAAATCCTTAAAAAATAAGGACTGCTTTGGTTTCAAATAAAAATCATTAGAAGCTAGTTTAATGTTTCCGATAGATAGCTGACCGCTTATGTGTGTGAAAGAACTATGATATCATTGGAGTTTAAAAAAATTCGTTAATTTCAACAAATGTTTTGATAGAAGTTATTTCCATAATAACACAAACCCATGAGATGAATCTTACTGTATTTATCCTGCCCAGGGAGTCTCACTTTGTCAGATGTAGTCATATAGCAGGAAATTAATGTTACATTATGGTTTGGCTTATGCGGTATGGACTTCATACTTGATAGTACAATATGTCCATACTATTCAATTCTTAGAGAATGAAGTGTTTGTTATTTAGACTAATTATATATATATAACAAGTGTATCATTTTTAGCTCACCTGCCCGAAGGGCAAGTGAGCTTATGCCATGGTGCGGCGTCCGTCGTCCGTCCGTCCGGCCGTCCGGCGTCAACTTTTTCATTTAAACAACTTCTTCTCAATAACCAAGAGGCCCAGGAACTTCATATTGGGCCTGTAGCATACTGGGGTGAAGGGCTTCCAAGTTTGTTCAAACAATTGACCTTGACCTTCATTCAAGGTCACATGGGTCAAATAGGCTATAATCTTCAAACGACTTCTTCTCAATAACCAAGAGGCCCAGGGACTTGATATTGGGCCTGTAGCATGCTGGGATGAAGGGCTACCAAGTTTGTTCAAATAAATGACGTTGACCTTCATTCAAGGTCACATGGGTGAAATAGGCTATAATCTTCAAACGACTTCTTCTCAATAACCAAGAGGCCCAGGGACTTGATATTGGGCCTGTAGCATGCTGTGATGAAGGGCTACCATGTTTTTTCAAATAAATGACGTTGACCTTCATTCAAGGTCACATGGGTCAAATAGGCTATAATCTTCAAACGACTTCTTCTAAATAACCAAGAGGCCCAGGGACTTGATATTGGGGCTGTAGCATGCTGGGATGAAGGGCTACTAAGTTTGTTAAAATAAATGACTGTGACCTTCATTCAAGGTCACATGGGTCAAATAGGCTATAATCTTCAAACAACTTCTTCTCAATAACCAAGAGGCCAAGGGACTTGATATTGAGCCTGTAGCTTGCTGGGGTGAAGGACTACCAAGTTTGTTCAAATAAATGACCTTGACATTCATTCAAGGTCATATGGGTCAAATAGGCTATAATCTTCAAACGACTTCTTCTCAATAACCAAGAGACCCAGGGACTTGATATTGGGCCTGTAGCATGCTGGGGTGAAGGGCAACAAAGTTTGTTCAAATAAATGACCTTGACCTTCATTCAAGGTCGAATGGGTCAAATAGGCTATACTCTTCAAACAACTTCTTCTCAATAACCAAGAGGCCAAGGGACTTGATATTGGGCCTGTAGCATGCTAGGGTAAAGGGCTACAAAGTTTTTTCAAATAAATGACGTTGACCTTCATTCAAGGTCACATTGGTCAAATAGGCTATAATCTTCAAATGTCTTCTTCTCAATAACCAAGAGGCCCAGGGACTTGATATTGGACCTGTAGCATGCTTGGGTGAAGGGCTACAAAGTTTGTTCAAATAAATGACCTTGACCTTCATTCAAGGTCACATGGGTCAAATAGGCTATAATCTTCAAACGACTTCTTCTCAATAACCAAGAGACCCAGGGACTTGATATTGGGCCTGTAGCATGCTAGGGTGAAGGGCAACAAAGTTTGTTCAAATAAATGACCTTGACCTTCATTCAAGGTCGAATGGGTCAAATAGGCTATACTCTTCAAACAACTTCTTCTCAATAACCAAGAGGCCAAGGGACTTGATATTGGGCCTGTAGCATGCTAGGGTAAAGGGCTACAAAGTTTGTTCAAATAAATGACGTTGACCTTCATTCAAGGTCACATTGGTCAAATAGGCTATAATCTTCAAATGTCTTCTTCTCAATAACCAAGAGGCCCAGGGACTTGATATTGGACCTGTAGCATGCTTGGGTGAAGGGCTACAAAGTTTGTTCAAATAAATGACCTTGACCTTCATTCAAGGTCGAATGGGTCAAATAGGCTATACTCTTCAAACAACTTCTTCTCAATAACCAAGAGGCCAAGGGACTTGATATTGGGCCTGTAGCATGCTAGGGTAAAGGGCTACCAAGTTTGTTCAAATAAATGACCTTGACCTTCATTCAAGGTCACATTGGTCAAATAGGCTATACTCTTCAAACAACTTCTTCTCAATAACCAAGAGGCCAAGGGACTTGATATTGGGCCTGTAGCATGCTAGGATGAAGGGCTACAAAGTTTGTTCAAATAAATGACCTTGACCTTCATTCAAGGTCGAATGGGTCAAATAGGCTATATTCTTCAAACAACTTCTTCTCAATAACCAAGAGGCCAAGGGACTTGATATTGGGCCTGTAGCATGCTAGGGTAAAGGGCTACAAAGTTTGTTCAAATAAATGACGTTGACCTTCATTCAAGGTCACATTGGTCAAATAGGCTATAATCTTCAAATGTCTTCTTCTCAATAACCAAGAGGCCCAGGGACTTGATATTGGACCTGTAGCATGCTTGGGTGAATGGCTACAAAGTTTGTTCAAATAAATGACCTTGACCTTCATTCAAGGTCACATTGGTCAAATAGGCTATACTCTTCAAACAACTTCTTCTCAATAACCAAGAGGCCAAGGGACTTGATATTGGGCCTGTAGCAGGCTAGGATGAAGGGCTACAAAGTTTGTTCAAATAAATGACCTAGACCTTCATTCAAGGTCACATGGGTCAAATGGGCTATATTT
>NW_022982892.1:0-16338 GCF_902652985.1 Pecten maximus
ATCAGATGATCAAAAGGCATAATATGTAATAGATATCAGTACTTAACACCAGGCAATGTGAATTTTGAAACATCTTTTGCGCTTTGCAGTACAGATAATGATAGAGAAATCTTTACGTTTAAAATTTTATACGAGAAAGATGCAAAGATTTCTTTTCCCTCGTCACTGAAGATTAAAAAGGCGACAGGATTTTATGGTATCTCAGCAAGGATTTTAAAAGCTTAAACATCTGGTGTACTGTTTTTCATGTCCCAGCTGATTTTAAGAAGGCGCAGGTTTTAATATATTTCAAGTTTTCAATAACAATTCCCAGGATAACAATTATTTTAGATCAGCCAGTATTTTACCGACAATATCCAAGGTTTGTGAACGAATCATGCATAATTAGCTGACTGAACGTTCCATGCCCTGTTTTAGTCCTTTCTTATCAACATTTAGGAGTGATTTCGGGTGCCGTATGTCCTGCTGTGGGCCCTTAAAGACAACCATAATATGTTTAATTGATTCTGATGGATCTGTCCAAGGCCTTCGACTGCATCCCTTATAATATGCTACTTGGGAATCTGTTATTGACTTAATCAGCAGCTACCGGAGTGGCAGGCAGCAGCAGGTCAGACAAGGGCCTGAAACCACTACCTGGACTGAAGTTAAGAAGGGGCCATCAAGGATCTATAGTAGGACCTCTGATTTGCAATATTTTCCTTTATGAAATGTTTAGCTTTGTAGATAAATGTAGTTAATAATGCTGATGCTAGCACTCCCGCAATGACATGTGATGGGTTCTTATATTTGAAAGAGTGTTTGGAAAGTGAGAGCAAAATTTCTTATTGATTGATTCTATTGATAGGTACGAAGGGAAATCCAGAAAAAAAAATCCAGACAATATGCCTTGATAAAAAGACCAATGATGCTATTAGATATTTTAATGATGAAGGAATGGAAATAATGTGTGAAGTTTGTTTGAAGTTACTGGGTGTTGACATAGATTTTCTACTTAATTTTGATACCCATAGTTCTCGTTTATGTAGAAATGCTTCTGAATAACATGCTGTTTTAAAAAGACTCGGGGAAAATCTTATCAAGAAAGGTAACATTACCATTTTTAAGTCTTTAAATTTGTCAAATTCTAATTATTGTCTACATGCCTGGTACTTTTGTTCAATAACAAATACTCGAAAGATGATAAAAATGCAAGAGCGAGCTCTTCCTTGTATAGAAAGTGATTACATTTCTCCAGTCTGTGATGTTTTAAAAAATGTTGTTTTTTTAATGTTACTCGTATTAAATATATTTTCTTTGTGGTTTTTATGATTCTGCATGGTATTTATCCATCTGTTTTACAATAATCTTTTTGAAAAGAAGAAGTTTTTTTAATCACTTCAGGAAAGATAATTTGTTGAAGGTTTCAAAGGTAAACATTTCAACGTATCGGGAAAGATCTGTTCGTTTTATGTGTGGAACTGTCTTCCTAATGATCTCAGGTTAGCTGAAAGTTGCGGGTCTTTTCGCCCGCTGCTCCATATCTGGGACACCCAGATCTGTTCATGTGCTATATGCAGTCACCCTACGCTGTGAGTTTGCCCCCCTTTTTATATATCATCTGCCAATTTAAATGTAAAGCAGTTTTCAAGCAGATACATGCTCCTGCTTAAATTACTTTTGAATGATGATTTGTTCTAGTTCCGTACTTTTATTTCCCGACTTCTTGTCAATTATTAATACACTCTATGTTCATCATCTTCGCTAGCCGAGGCTTCTAATTACGTTATAGTTCGTTGAGTGTAACGTAATCAAAAGCCTTGGCTAGCGAAGATGGGAAATATTTTCCCTTAAAGACCGCACAAGGGTAAACTGTGTCACGATCATTGAACGTATCCTAAGTAGCGAGAATAGTTTCGTTGATGCAGAAAAAGATTTCCCATGTGACATTTCGTTGGTGTGCATAAACATGCAAAATAGTGCTTCCTAGGGGACAGAGCCGAGCAAGGTGAGATGTTGAAAGAATTCGTTTGTAACGAATTTAACTATTTTTTTCAGAAGAAAGTATCTAGGCCTAATAGTTCTCAGGGTGATTGAATTGGTGAAATATTATTTTTGAAAACATGCTATCTAGCTGTTACTTAACGGTATACCGGTACTCCGTGGTATCCGCCTAGTGCTGTAGGAATGGATAAAAGGTCAAGTTAAGAGTCAAATAATTTTATCTAAAGTCGCAAAGAAAAAAATCACTAGTATATCACACAGGTGGGTTTTTTTTAATAAAGGAGTTAAAACACAATTTATGTATGCTAATTTAACAAATAATAAAAATTGACAGAACATACACTACCAATATGTGTATTAAAAATTGCTCAAGAAGAAGGGAAATAAAGGTACTGAACTGAAATAAAATCCTTATTAAAAGTTTAAAAGTAATTGAGGCAGGAGCGTATCTGCTTGAAAAATACTTTGGCAAATATCAAAGGGGGACAACTCACAGAGTTGGGTGTCCATAACGAATTTTAATCCACAATTTGACTGATTTCCCGTTGAATATTATATGTATGACAGGGCATACCGATTTAATTTCCGTACATATCCTCTGTATTTTTTTCAATATTTAATTCGGTAAACATTATTATTAATTTTTTAAAACCTAAACAGTAATATTACTTACAAAGTTACTACACATTAAAAAATTTAATTCGGTATACATTATTATTAATTTTTTAAAACCTAAACAGTAATATTACTTACAAACTTACTACACATTAAAAAATATGTGTGGTTATTGGTACGAGGGCTGATTGATATGATGTGAGCCTCATATTGAAGGATTTCAATTTTGCCGGACAAATTGTATTATTTTTCAACATAATCATCCTCAGTATCTATACACTTTTGCAAGCGGTGTTTAAGGGTCTCATTGTCACTTTTTTTTTTATCAAATCCCTTTTCTTGGCTGTTCAGAAAGTCATCCACTACATGTATGACTCATCATCGAACTGAAATAGCTTTTTTCTACTGTTATCAGGTTAATAAGGCGGATGTTCAATCAATTTAAAGCCACAATCGTGAATGGCAACCATGGCAATGGCAGACTTGTGAACAGGAGCATTGTCCTGATGGAAAAACACACCTTTAGTGAGCTTTCCGCGGCGCTTAAGTTTAATATTTTCCCGTAACTGCCTCATAAGTGAAGCATAGTATATACCATTGATTGTTTGTCCCTTTTGGAGATAATCTATCAGCAGAATACCATCTGCATCCCAGAAAACCGAGGCCATAAGCTTCCCAGCTGATGGAACAGCCATTGCCTTTGGCGGGAGAGAGCCAGGGTGCTTCCATTGTTTCGATTGTTGGTTGGCCTCTGGGGTAAAATGATGGACCCATGTTTCATCCATAGTGGCGAATCTCTGAATTTTGGTACCCATTGAGCCAAAAGCTTTCTCGTTGAAAGATCCTCGGTCAGAATGGAATGTACTTTTTGGTGTGAAATGCCAACTCTACTGGCTATATATCTTTTTGTGACTCGTCTGTCAATTATAACAATATCATTAACTTTATTGACCATTTCTGGGGTTGCAACATTGACAGGTCTTCCAGGCTGGGGGTCATCATCAAGGCTCTGTCGGCCGCGCTTAAATTCCGCCACCCGACTTTTACCTGCAGCGTATGAAGGGGCATCTCTTCCTTGTGTTGCTACCATATTATCATGGATATATATCCTTAGGTGTTAAACCTTTTCTTATGCAAATATTGGATCACTGCTTGTCTTATTTACTTTAGAATGCTACCTCGTCGATATAAACTAACCAAATGAGACCAGTCCTTGGGTACACGGCCGTATATTGTCAGAGAATATAGTAGGATCCTTCAATACGAGGCTCACAACATATCAATCATCCCTCGTGAGTTCACCTGTATGGCAAGCCAAAGTGGAAAAAAGTCACTATTTATGGATATCCATAAATCATTTCGAATATCCATAATTCATTTTTGAATATCCATAAATGATTTATGGATATCCATCAATCATTTATGGATATCCATAATTCATTTATGGATATCCATAATTCGACTTATTTAAGCATATTTCACAAAGGCCCAATGGGCCCAAACCGCTCACCTGCAATGCAGTGATCTTTTCATATATGGATCCTGCAGTTATTTGAAACCATGCTACGGGACCAATATAATGTGTCTCCGCACTTTGGCTATTCACTAAAAGTCATTTAAAGATTAAAGCATACTTGATCGACGTGACCTTGAAGGTCAAGGTCATTCATTTGAACAAACTAGGTAGCCCTTTACCGCAGCATGCTACAGACCCAATATCAACTCCCTGGGACTCTTGGTTATTGAGAAGAAGTCGTTTAAACATTTTAGCCTTTTTGACTCCTGTGACCTTGAATGAAGGTCAAGGTCATTCATTTGAACAAACTTGAGAGCCCTTCACCCCAGCATGCTACAGACCCAATATCAAGTCCCTGGGTCTTTTGGCTATTTAGAAGAAGTCGTTTAATTTTTTTTTAGCATATTTGATCCCTGTGACCTTGAATGAAAGTCAAGGTCATTCATTTGAACAAACTTGGTAGCCCTTCACTCCAGCATGCTACAGACCCAATATCAAATCCCTGGGGCTCTTGGTTATTGAGAATAAGTCGTTTAAAGATTTTAGCCTTTTTGACCCCTGTGACCTTGAATGAATGTCAAGGTCATTCATTTGAACAAACTTGGTAGCCCTTCACCCCAGCATGCTACAGGCCCAATATTAGGTCTCTGGGCCTTTTGGTTATTGAGAAGAAGTTTGCTTGAATGGAAAAGTTGACGCCGGACGGACGGACGGACGACGGACGCCGCGCCACGGCATAAGCTCACTTGCCCTTCGGACAGGTGAGCTAAAAATGAATAAATCAAACCACGGCCAGCAGGGTAGACAACTCTGGATTGTCACCATCGGAACTCCTCTGACTTTTTAGAAGTTATTTGTGTTTTTGTTTTGCAGTGGCGTAGGAAGTCGTCAAAAAGTGGGGGGGCAAAATTTTTTTTAACCTTAAATTTTACGCACTAAACAAATCGTATCCCATCTCCGCAAAATTAGGCAATAATTATCATTTCAACATCCCATGATAATTTTGATAATTTATGTAGTACAAAATAGGTTATTTACGCAAATCAGGATATATTATTTATGGCAGAACATGAACCACCAGGCCCGACCAGGATTTTCGAAAGGGCGGGGGGGGTTAGTAATTTAGTAAGAATGCGAGCGCCGTAGGCGCGAGCCGTTTTTTTTGCTTTTTTTTTTTTTTTTTTACGAGGGGTCTGAGGGGCCGCCCAGCGGGTCCAGGGCAGCGCCCTGATAGGGGGTTCAAGGGGGTCCAAGCCCTCCGCGGAAAATGAATATAGCACATTTCCAATAATTCGGGATCAGGCGCGGATCCAGGAGTTTTCGAAGAAAGGGGGTCCAGTAATTAAGTGATCATGCGAGCGCCGTAGGCGCGAACCGATTTTTTCCCCCTTTTTGCGAGAGGTCTGGGGGCCGCCCAGCGGTCCCAGGGTGGCGAAGCACCCCTGTGGATCTGCAATCGAAAGGGGGGGGGGGGCAGTAATTTAGTGATAAAGTGAGCGCCGTAGGCGCGAGCCGAATTTTTTTTGTATTTCCTCGTACCTGTCGGTAATTAGTATCACTCTATTCACGTTAAAACCGCGCATTCTTATTCATGTTGTGTTTCTGTCTTGTTCTCATTATGAACGTAATTAACTTCACAAATTATCATCAACTTATTGAATCTATGTGATGAAGTTAAGCAAAATTTCGTATTAAGATATAAATATTGACTTGACAGGCTATTGCAGACGACCGACACACAGGTCTGAGGATTGATATACTAGTATAAAAGTCGGAATGTTGCGGATGTACAAGATAAAGTTTTTATCGTTGCCTTCATGAAAACATTATCGGTTCGAAAATATACAGATATTTATCGAAATGAATATATAAATTCGTGTTTTTCCCCTTTTTTTTAGATTTTGGATGTTAAAAAGTGGGGGGGGGCAAAAAGATATGTTTGCCCCCCCCACTGAAAAAAGTGAGGGGGCAATTGCCCCCCCTGCCCCCCCGCTTCCTACGCCACTGTTTTGGTAATTTTAATCTAGATTTGAAATCGGTAATATGCACATTGTATGAGAGGTACTTTAAATGCAGATAGAAATGAATACTAAATCGAAGAAAAATCATTCATGTCCTCTCTATTTGACAGCGTATGGATCATAGTGTTCGTAGAGTGCAGAATGTACCTGTCGTTGGTGTACGTACGTAGATCTACAACATAAATTATAAACAAACTTTTTTTTACATCTTGTATTGCAGTAGATGTACTACATGATTTATTAACAAACTTTTTGTACTTAAGATGTGGCATATCACGTACATAGAAATATGATCAGAGAACAGATAATGGTCATTTATGTTTCATTATTTCAGAGACGTGGAACCAGAGACATATCTTTATATATACGTCTCTGGTGGAACTTATATTATTTGTAGTAGGCCTACACATGTATGATTAGTATTCCCTTCGCTGACTGCAACTTATAGACCTTATAGACTATGTTGATCATGAAACAATCAAACTTGATTTTTAACAGATGTTTATGTTCTTTTTGTGGCTTTTGACATTGTTTTGCTCCGATAAGGTACAGGTATATTTATAAAAATGCCTCTCAAATGATATATGTTATAACAAATTATTTCAGTATGTTGTTCTTTTTTTCTCTCTCTTGTTTTTGTTTTGTTTCTACTTTTTAATAAAATGTCGTTACGCACACATCGACATGCACTGGAATGTTATACCTGATACCTCTTCTTCAACGTCGCTGGTTAGCTGATATCAGCTAATATTGACGCATCTTGTATGAATAACTCACTGTTATCCGGTTGCGCATCATAAAAACTTGGGTAAAACTTAAAAGGTACTTTGTGCCAATGTCTATTCAGACGATTTTAAAAAAAACATTTAGAGTGGGGGCTTCTACTACTGTACTGGGGAGTAAATTCCATGAATCCACCACTCGTCGACTAAAAATTCCCTGTGTGACTGTTGTTCTGCTCTGTTTTTTATATAGTTTTTTGGAATGTCCTCTGGTATTAGTTTGTGCCATCGTGAAGAGCATGTTTTTATCCAATATGTCTATATTGTTTAGTATTTTGTAAACTTCAATGACATCATTGCGTTTACGTCTGTATTCTAGGGTTGGTAGCCCAAGTTTTTTTTAGTCTTTGGTGATATGGCAGGTCTTTTATAGAGTGTACTCTTTTTGTGGCTCGACGTTGGACATTTTCAATGGCTATTTGGTCTTTTCTTAATTATGGTGACCAGACTTTTGTTGCATATTCTAAATTTGGTCGAATCAAGCTTTTATATAGCGATAGGAACATGGTTATGTTCATGTACAGAAAAGTTCTAAAGATTAGACCCAGAATACTGTTTGATTTACTGACTGTTTGGCTAATGTGTTGACTAAATTTCAAATGATTGTCAAAGGTCACCCCTAGGTCTTTTTCTTTTGCTACTTTCTCAATTTGATTGTTAGGAGGAAAGTGGTATGTGGGGTTTTGGGCTTGGTGTCCAATGTTTAAGTGCTTACATTTTTTTGTATTTAAGGACATTTTCCAATCTATGGTCCATTGTCCATCGTGCTGATAATCGGCGTTGGTCTTCCAATGAAACTGACCCGGAAGTTCCACGACGTTCGTATCGCGACGCGGTCGATACTACTCCCACCTCTCGCCGTCCCGACTACAAACGGAGGAGAAGGAACACCGCCACTCCAGTTTAGGGGTGTCAGAGAGATTGCTCTCCGAACAGACTCTCTTGTGTAGATGGTGAGGTTAAGATTTTATCATGGAACGTGAACGGTGGTCTGGACAGTAAACTAAACACCCCGGCTTTTAAAAACTATATACTCACCTATGACATTGTGTTTCTATCGGAGTGCTGGATCCCGAACGATTACGAATTGAACATTGATGATTTTAACACCACAGTCATCCCCAGAAAATTGACAAAGCACACTCAGGGTGGTGGTATTGTTCTGTTAGTTCGTAAAAACATCAGTAATTACATATCTGTTGGTAACCCAATCTTTGATACTATAGTACCGGTGTGTTTGCATAAACAACTTGTTGGTAAAGATATGGATATCATGCTTATTTTCGCATATGTCCCACCTAATTCTTCACAATACTATGTATACTATAATTGTGATGTGTTTGCCGAATTAGAAAATTTAATTTTGGATTTAGTAGGTTCAAAACATGTTATGTTGTTGGGCGACTTTAACAGTCGAACAAGAAATCAAGATGATTTTATATGCTATGATTTCGTTCATAATGGAATCCGTAATAATTTTGAATCTATATTTGATTATGTAGTTGATATAAGTGATGAAGAGTTACCACCACGAAACAATCCTGATGCAGGTATTAATGAATACGGAAACAGACTAATCAAGTTATGTAAGTCAACTGGTGTTAGAATTAGAAACGGTAGAGAAACTGATGGTTATTCATCTAACGATTTTACATTTTGTGGCCATAACGGTATGAGTGTTATTGACTATCTTTTAATGCCTTCTACCTTATTTGCAACTGTGAAAAAATTTATTGTTTCAAATTTTACAGAATTTTCTGACCATGCCCCTTTGCATGTTCAACTATTTTCCAAACGTTTAAGTGAATCAGATAATACAGGCGAGTCTAATTCTAATACCAGAACTAAATATATATGGAATGACGATTTTAAAGATCAATTTCTGGAATCTGTAAATGTCAATGTGGACAAACTCAAAAATAGTGTTTTGATAGCTGATGAATTGAATCAAGAAAATATTGATGCCAGTGTTGAACGATTTACCAATGAATTACAATGTATTATGGAACCCTTTTTTATGAAAAAGACAGTGTCTGCTTCCTGTAAGAAGTATGTAGACAATAGGTCTGTGTATCCAAATGATCAAACAATTGAAGATAAGCCCTGGTTCAACGGCGAAATAAAATTATTGCGTAAACAATATTTATCTGCTCTACACACGTTCAATAAGAATAAGAATGCAGCAACGCACGCGGCTTTAGTTAACAAAAAAAGACGATATAAAATTTTGGAAAAAAGATTGAAAAAACAATACATGTTGTACGAAGGCGATATGTTAGAATATTTGCGAAAACACAACCCAAAATATTTTTACAAAAAATTCAGCAAAAGCAAACGTAAAAACTCGCCGCAGATGCCGATAAATCAATTGTTTGATCACTTCCAGGCCATAGCTAACAATGTTGATCGCACTGGTAATTCTCTCGATGATGATGATGTACTTTTAGTTGATTATCCTGTAATATATGAAGATTTAGATTCAGTTATTACCAGAGAAGAAATTGTAACAGCTATCAATAACCTCAAACGTGGGAAGTCGCATGGTAACGACTGTCTGTTAAATGAAGGTTTTATTGACGGTAAGCAAATGTTTCTTCCCATGTTGCAAATTTTGTTCAATAATATTTTAAATTCTGGATGTTTTCCGTCTGAATGGTCAAAAGCTGTAGTGGTACCGGTACATAAGAAAGGTGATCGTTCAGATCCCAATAATTTCCGTGGCATCAGTCTTATAAGTTGTCTTTGCAAATTGTTTACCTCTATTCTAAACAAGAGATTGATGGATATTTGTATAACTTACGATCTTTTAACGGATGCACAATTTGGTTTCCGACCGGGGGTTAGTACTATCGATGCTATATTTGCGTTGCAAACTATAATTACAAAAACGCTTTCAAAGAAAAAACGCCTTTATTGCTGTTTTGTTGATTTTCGGAAAGCATTCGACTATGTAGACAGAGTAAGCCTGTGGTATAAAATTTCTAAATTGGGTATACGGGGTAATTTCTTAAAAACAGTGAAATCTCTATATAATTCAGTAAAATCATGTGTCTTGCTAAACGGGAAATGCTCAGATTTCTTCTCAAATGAGGTCGGTTTATTTCAAGGGGAAATTTTATCACCATTACTTTTTTCCCTGTTCATTAATGATTTTGAAAACTACTTTATTGAAAACGAGGCCCCAAGTTACGATTTCGGAGAACTGAGTCTCTTTCTCCTGTTGTATGCAGATGATCTTGTACTGATTTCCGAATCAGTCGAGGGATTGCAAAGCCTTTTGGATAATTTAAGGTCTTACTCAGATAAATGGAAAATGACAGTTAATACAGATAAAACAAAAATCGTAGTTTTTCGGAAGGGCGGTAAAGTCAAAGATAACGAAACATGGACATATAACGGTATAAATATCTCAGTGGTAGACCAGTTCTGTTATTTAGGATTTCTTCTTAAGTTTAATAATAAATTTAACTTTATGTCTAAGCATTTAGCCGAACAAGGTCGTAAAGCTCTTTTTGCCCTACGTTCAAAGTGTAATAATTTGAACTTAAATATAAAAACTATGTTGCATTTGTTTGATACTTATATTAGCAGTATTCTTTGCTATGCTTGTGAAGTATGGAGTACTCATAATGCTTTGGAAGTTGAAAAGGTACATTTAGAATTTTGTAAAAACTTACTGGGCGTTAAAAAATCTACCTGTAACGCTATGATTTATATCGAACTTGGGCGACTCCCACTGAAGAATATGCAACTTAATAGAATGTTAAAATTTTGGTTTAAATTGTTGAATTCTGATAATTGTATACTAAGAGAGGCTTACAACTTGCTCTACATGGAAATTGAGAAAGAGAATCCAAAACAGAATTGGCTCTTGCATGTGAAGCACAAATTATTTGAACTTGGATTTGGATATATATGGTTACGCCAGTTACCTTCTGATTTTGTTTATATGCCTATTATAAAAGAAAGAATTAATGACCAGGCCTCTCAGACATTGTTTAACTCATTACATATGTCGAGTAAATGTGATCTATACAAACATATGGTTAATAAAGTAACACTGCAATTCTACCTCACCAAATCATTACCAAGTCATTTGAGAAAAATGATAACAAAATTGAGACTTTCAGCACACAATCTAGCTATAGAATCAGGAAGGTATAAGAATATTCCCAGGTGTCATAGGTATTGCATTAACTGTAATTCTTTAGAAGTTGAGGATGAATTTCATTTTTTACTCGTATGTCAAAAATATTCAACTCTTAGAGGAAAATATATAAAGAAATATTTTTGGAAAAAACCTTCAGTCTTCAAAGTAATAGAATTACTGAACACAAATAGTCTTAAAGAATTGAATTTGCTAGGAAGATTTATCAAAGAAGCTTTTAGTTGCAGAATTGTGTAAATATACTCGGTTTGTGTAGGTGTTGAGTTTTGATGTAACACGTTATTGCATAATAGTGTGCTTATACAATGTTGAACCTCCCGGTGTCCGTCTGTCGTGTTTACCAAATGGTATTATCTGATACTTTTTTTTCCATGTCTCTCTGACTGACTGTTATAAAAGTTCTCCTAGAATCCTTATTCTGTAACAGTGTATTATAATTAGTATCAATTCTGTGATTGGGCGCAGCCCTTGTAAGATTAAGTGGTTACAATGTATTTTTTTTTTTTTTTTTTGCTGATGTTGCCAGTAGACAATATGGTTGATTAATATTCCTCATAATATAGTACATATGTCGGTTAATCGGTTTCCGTATTTAATTATAATAAGTCAATTACGTTTTGTAATTTTATTATAATACATGTTGTATTCATATATATATATATATATACATATATAAATACATGTATATTAATTTATGTACTGATGGGTCATAGACCTAAAGTCAATAAATGAATTGAATTGAAACTTTGTTGTTAATGTCTGATTGGAGTTCTGGTGATGCTGTTGCATTTTTGTTGTTCCTTAATAGCTTGGAGTCGTCAGCAAAAAGTTTCATTACACTATGATGAACTACATCTGGGAGGTCATTAATGTACATCAAAAACAGAACAGGGCCCAGTACACTACCTTGGGGCACACCACTAGTTACATCTACCAGACTGCGTGGACATTTCCCCTTGAATGATTACACGTTGTTTTAGTCCTCTGAGGAAGTCCTGTAGCCACAATAGTACATTCCCAGTGATCCCATAGCCTTGTAGTTTTTTCAGCAGACGTTTGTGTGGGACTTTGTCAAATGCTTTGCTGAAATCCAGGTATATAGTATCAACATTTTCTCCTTTATCCACTGCTTCAGCCCAGTGTTCCAGTACCTCAAGTAGGTTTGTAGTGCATGATTTGCCAGATCTGAAGCCATGTTGGTGCTCTGTGAACAAGTTGTTACTATCCATATGTTTTACTATTTCATCCCGTACAATTCTTTGAAGTAGTTTACCTGGGATAGATGTTAGGCTAATAGGCCGGTAATTTTCTACTTTATGATGGTTACCATTTTTGAAGATTGGTGTTACGTTTGCTATTCGCCAGCTGTCAGGGATCACTCCTTCTTCAATAGATTTTTTGAATATGTATTCCAATGGTTCTAATATTTGGTTTGTGGTTTCTAGTAGCAACTTAGGACGAATGATGTCAGGCCCTGGTGATTTGTTTGGATTCAGTTTTTTATGGCCCTTTTAATTTTTTCTTTGTCGATGTTAATATTGGATAGTGCAGTTTGGTGTGGTCTCACTGGGAAGTACGGTGAATCATCGTCATCTGGTTTGTTAAATACAGTGCCGAAATAGTTGTTTAGTTCTTCAGCAGTTTATGACAGGCATTAGGAGTAATGACCTGCATCGGGGTATGATAACTTGAGATACAACACATGCTTTAATAAGTTGTATAACTTGTGCCCAATCCTCATGCTTACAGTTTGAAGCAATAAAAATTAATATGTTTAAACCTAAAACAGCCTATTTATTTAGATGCTGCGTACGTATACATTTGTACATAGTAGTCAATGGTTCTGATTGTATTCCAATATTCATGTATATGTTATCTACTCTTGTTGGTGAAAAAAACATTTGAAACTGTTGAATGTTTTCCGAAAAGGCAGTCAAAAGTGTCAAATGTTGTTGTTTTTTTTCGCTTCTGAACAAATTATTTTATTTTAAATGTATATTGATATAAAGGCACTGCCTGTTGTCTAATCCTTTTGTTATCACAATAAACTTGTTGAAACCACAACGTAAGTAAGGAGGGATCTCAAAATAAATAGTTACAATAATATGTACATACAAAATGTACGAACAATAAAAGATCGCGGTCTTAAAAAAAACAATGCGACGATATACGATGTCTGATCACAACAAAAACATTTTGTTTCAGGCACGTAAAGTTTGCTGTGTATTCTTTAGATGGAAGATTAACACTAGTTTAGAAAGTTAGAAAAGAGAAAATACCTTCTGAATTTCATAACCAATACAAAAAGATAACCAACAATTTAATCTGCAATAATTACTGAAATCAGTATGCAATATGACATAAACCATGTATGAGACAACACATTGCTATTCCGAGACAATTTGTTTTAATTCATTGTGCTAGAAATTACAGATATTTTCAGTACATGCGCTCTCAAGTACCACGATTTAAATTCCAAGTACCATAATTTATATATGTATGCAACATTGTATTTAATGTTTATGCTGTGGTCGCTATATATTGCCCGGTCTGTTTTCCGTTTCACATTTTAGTATTAACGTTGTAGCGTGTACTTTGCAAGTCCGTGAGAGTTGCAAGTTCCGCTTCCGGTACTTGTAAGTTTCACGGAGGGGGCACCGGTCGCCGTGAGAGTTGCAAGAACCGTGAGACTTGCAAGCCAGAACAGTTTGTCATTGGAACAGGTCATGAGTTGTGTGTTTTACGTCATTAAATATGTTAACAGATATTGCACTGTTACAATGATCGCGTTACAATGTCGGCGGCGACTGTCATTGCGTTTTTAGAATGACTGTGTACAAAATAGCCAGTGTAGGCAATATACTGTACCTGCATATCGATCGGAGTTAAATATACTCTAAATTACGCCATAGGGTAATCTTACCTGCCGTGAAATATTGGTCAGATAATTATATATTCTACCTGCTGTTTTGCCTGAGGAGACAGAGGGAGGGAACCCCCGGAACAGCATGATCAATAGCCTACCCCTGACAACAGGAATCGGACTGTCGAGATGATGGGGGTGTCACCACAGGCAGCGACACTTGTTATATATCCCTGTCACATGTGGGCGTCACTGTATACTTTACATGAGCCAAAATCTGTTGTTTTTCTTTATTTGATGAAAGTATTTATGGACATATTCCAAATGAATATTTATAAACAACACAGTTTACTGAATTGTAAATCATTTTTAAATAAAAATAGAAAGGATTAAATAAATAATCGCATACCTCATGATGCATAGGACATAGCTGTTTTGGTGATACATGTAGCTCTCATATTATTTGAAAACAATAACCCACATTAAATCCTGGTACCATGAGTATAAACTATGACAAGCTACAAAAAAATAGTATTTGGGTTTTTACCTATTTAATTCAGATATCTGTATTCAAATAGAGATGCATATGCAAGCACAAGTTGAATTAAATGTCAAAAATCTGTTTTAGAAAATATAAATGTTATATAAAAATTGCCGTTACCGTGAGAATTGCAAGTCGCCAACAAAAAAAAAAATCAATTGTCCATGTCTAAGGACATTTCACTGCATTTTTGTCACCCAAAGATACAAGTTCTTCATTCATGTTACCAGACACGGACCGAAAAAAACATGGAATTTACATCATTTTCAGAGAGAATGAACTCAAATATGTTCTTCGATGCCCACTGTATATGTAAAATATATGCTGTGTTTATTTGACCAAGAAGTATTTCAAATCACATGCTCTCTCGATCTCTCTCTCTTAAGAATTCACAATTAGCGGCTGTATGAACTGTCAGTTTAATTACCGAAATGGACAATAATTTACCCATATCGATATTTGTTCCAGTGATTTTGGAGAAGGCAAAATGTAAATAGTTTATGGATGCACAAGAGATGTCGCACTTTGTCTCAGGTGTCACACGAGTTACTTTATGCACTGCCATCCATTAGTTCTGTCAATGTGTAGGAAGTATTTTCAAATTCAGTAAATTAGATTTATTAATTAATCAATACCCTGATAGTGCTGAATTATCTCATTCTGGCTATGTCTGACTGCGGAATAGAACCTACATCATCATTTCCTATGTGGGGGATAAAAAATACAAACTAATAATAGGTATACCACATCTTTTTAAAAAATTGATTTCATTATAGCCTGAATTTTTAAATTTAAGGGTTAACTGTAATATTTTTTTTTACATTATTGAGCAATAACGCAAAAAAACTGGGGTGTACTCTTTTCTTAAACCGCGAGTATGTTTATTTTGCTCCAGATATTTAAAAACACATCGATAAATACAAAATCCCGTGAATGATTACTCCGCTGACGTCACAGTATTTTTTTTTATGTTATGAGATGATAACATAATTTTTTGAGCCAATGAAAATGCTTGTTACAAGCAAAATTAAATTATATATATTTACCAGCGAATGTCCTCTTCATAGCCAGAATTCCAAAGAAGTCATTAGCAGGATAGTTAAAAAGACCATTTTGTCTGATATTACTTTTAAATATGATACTATTCTAAGTCAATTCATATTGATGATTGTAAAAATCCTCAACATGCAAGATTATTATTATAATAATGACAATTTTTCACTTCCCATGATGATCACTAAAGACATTGTTGTTCAGACCTTAATCTTTGGTAAAAGTTTTGATTCCAATTTAAAATGTTGATATCATTTCATCAATGAAATTAAACATTGAATATAATACATGAGCATTTATGTTGTTTTCTTTTCTTTTACAAAATGGAAGACTGAACAACTATGTCTTAGTGCTTTTAACACTTTCAAGATCCAAATAAATGAAAGCTCTGTTACAACATGACAAGACAAATAATTATGGTACTTTTCACATTTTATTCAGCACAAAGGAAAAGTTATAATGAATATTTCATTTGTCACAGCTACAAGCTACATAGCGAAGCAAGTGACTTAATAACTTTATATGTAAGTTAGAGAATGAAGGCCACACCAAAGTATTTGTAACTCCAATTGTTCCTACTAATGAAATCCCAAATAGACTTCATCAAAAGCAAGCACAGGGATCATACATCTTAGAAGTAGAACATCAAAGAAAACTTCACTGAATTTAATGTTTTAATATTTTTTATATATATAACATTTCTATAGTTTTTGAAATGTTTCCTCCTTTTTAATGACTTATATATCTGAAAAGTGTAACAGTCATAGCTTGACAAATGAATCATAAAATTTCATTT
>NW_022982893.1:0-38445 GCF_902652985.1 Pecten maximus
AAAACAAATAATAAAACCCCCTTTCCCTTGAGGTTTAAAAAAATTCCCCCGGGGTGAACTTGGTTAACCAAAAACCAGACCCTCGGTTTATACAACGAGAATTTAACTTTCGGTTTAGATTTCTCTGTTACATCATCAAGGCAGACCAATGAATTTTACATACCCTGTTATGATAAACATAATATGTGCAAGACAGATTGAGAAACATACCATGAAGGCTGAGCTGCCCTTGTCTCACTACAAAAGGATGAATATATATATTGTTTCTGCTATTTTGTTTCTCCTAACTTGGATGCTGCATTAAGACAAAACAATGTGTATCTGACATGTTCAAATTGTCGATGTCACGTCATTGTATTTTTGCTCTGACGTCAGAAATATTCCTATCCAACACCTTATACTCAGGATCCAAAATATTTCAAAGAAAACGCAGGGGGCTAAGTTTCTCAATACTAATTAGTATATCTTTTTTTATGATTTGCTCTCGACTTGATGTGGAGTAATGCATTCGCTTTAATGTCAGTATTCTCTGTTTTAAGGTGGACCGCTGCTAGTGACAGTTCTTGGCCTCGTGCCTTACATGTTGGTGTTCGGAGAACGCCTTTTGTAACCTGGCTGTGACCACATCTGGCATTCTGAAAGCAGTCCCACAATTATATCAATTCTGCGTTACATCAACAAATATTAGTGATGAATTGGTTCAGGGTTCGACCCCTAACATTTTCATACTTAGCTGATTATCATTTTTAAGGGTTTAAATTTCGAAGATTTATAATGAAGGTATGTTGTATATGAACAAATATGCCGAATATTCCATGAATAGTTCAAAGCAATGACAAGAGATATGTTTTTAACTTGACTATGTACTTCATGGATATACGAATTCGGAAGATGTTTCCAATTAACGCAATGATCATATCAAACATTTAATATATACACCAGCACTTATTTCAATATGAGTTGTATTCCTACTTTTAATTTTTGTTTTCTCTATACAATTTACATTGTACGAAGTTTTCCATTGGATAATTAGATGTAAATACAAGCATTAAATTTAGTTCAACAATATGATAAATGCTAAAGTCATTGCAACAGAACTTTGATGTGACTGCACAATTAAATGAATTCATGTGTTTAACACGGGGCAATAAAACGTTGAACTTAACTAAGATAGTTTTATTATGATTTTTGTCAACAACATTACCATTTTATCACGGCACATATCAATGCTCATACCAAGTATTAGATCATAAATCACCAAAAATCAAATAAATTGATTATTTAATACATTGTATATAGAATGGACTCTTTTGGAAAACAGTCATGTGTGTACAATTTGGTATTTAAATGGTATTTAAATGGGAAATACGCTAAAAGCATCTTTCATGTAAAAATTTTAAAATAATTTTTTTATAATTAATTTTCAAATTATGCAAATCTGCATTTAAATAGTTAGTTCTCAAAAACTGATTACCATCCTTAACATTAAATACCAGCTGATAATTATATACAGCCTTTGTTGAGATGCACCATGAGCATATTCCTGAACGCTGTATCTTCTGGTTTCTCTGTAAATGCTAGGCCAAACATAGTAGCACGGTTTAGACCAAACACGTGTGATTGAAGCTACTTTGAAATCCCAAAATGAAAATTATGAACTTTATTAATAACCTGGGCTATTAAACATTTCACCTTTCAACCAAGATTTTGATATTTTTTCGAACTAATTTCAGTTTCCTCCGTCGCCTTCTAGGTATAAACTGTTAAGGAATTACAGGGTTATTCCACCTTTCAACTTACCCAAATTTTGATATTTTCGACCTATTTTAGCTTCTTCCATCTGCGGCTATGTATCAAGGACTCACAAAACTAAATAGCTTACAATATGTTATAACTAGTGACCCCATTCCTTCATTCGCTCGTTTGAAGTTCAAATGATTCTATCGGATACATGTTGTTATTGTATAGGTTTAAAGGCATATAAGAGCACATGGCTCCTCTAAAGACAGTCACCCTGATATTTACGGTGAACTGGACAACCCTCACCTGGGGAATTCCCGCCTTTTTACATTTCGAATCCTACGTCGTTCTATTTTCAGTAGTAATGTATATTTTCGATTTACCAAATCTTAAGACCCTAGTCTTTATTCTCTTATACAGAAAGTACCCATTTCATATGTTATTGACTCAGGGAAACAGCTACAAACCTAAGAAACACATTTTCCTCAGGGACTTGGTTCAGGGGAAACACCAGCTGGTTGGCTGATTTAGTTGTGTGAGTCCTCAACACGTTCGGCATTCTAATTAGCATCACCGGCGAATTTTAGACAGAAGAAACAGCTCTACTATTTCTGATGTCGAGCTGATTTTGTAATTTCCTGTGTGTCTTAAGTACAAATATGCAATTGTGCTTCTGAAATCGTGGCCATATTCCGAATCGGAAGAATGCATTCAGATTGAGTGTGTGTTTTACGACCCTGAATTTGTAGATAGACAAAAGGGCGCTTTATGATTGCTGAGACATCGCGTTTTGATGTTATGCAGATCTTTATTTACTTTTATTTTGCACAAGGTCACACAGGTTCACTTGATTTATCATCAAATAGTTGCATCAGAAAGTAACTGTTTCCAAAACACGCTGAGATGTTTTGGTTTTTACCTTGCGACCCAGATGCTGCAACCTAACGTTTGCCTGTGTTATATATTGTGTCTATTACTATTAAAACACAAAGACAATTTCAATGCACGATACGGCAACATAAGAAGACCAGAAGCATGGTAGGAGAAAGATTCTTAAGACAGCAAATTTATACTTTTCTCAACTTTTCTGGCCTTGCGGTAGGAGAAAGACTCAAAGAAAGCAAATTTACCTCTTTTAAACAGCTTCTTTGACTTGGGTAAGGAAAAAGACTCTCAAGACAGGAAATTTACTTTTTTTTTGCTTCTTGAAAGCTGTTTGCCGAATGCTTACTAAAAAGACTCTTAAGACAGCAAATTTACCCTTTTCTCCGCATTCTGTGCCTTGCGGTAGGTAAAATGCTCTTTCTAGAGAAAATACATTGTATATAGACACAAAACAAAACATAAAACAAAGGACAGAATGTCAGGAAACAAGGAAAATATTTAATAAAAATACGGATTTGTAGATTCAGTTGCTGCTTGTGTAAAATAGGTGTTTATGATTTATATCTGGTCAACAGAGAGGTGATTTGAAAATGCATTCTAAAGTCAGTTAAAGCTCAAAGTTGATGCTTAAGAAATTCCTGGTGTTATTTCTTTGACTGTCAGCAGTGGCCTGAAACGAACAAATAGACCATGGTTAAAACGCCTGCATACTCATTTTTATCTAAGTAATATATTCTTAATACAAAACCTCGAAATAATTACGCCAGAATAATTTGATCTTGCCTGTGACAAGCCTATATGTTCGTTAGCTTGAAATGTTTTTGTTATCAGATCATAACGTAAGAAAATATTGTCCCTGTTTGTAACGTCGCTTCTGATTGGCTGATACAAAACCAATTGCTTAGCAGTTTATTCAGAATTTAACAATGAAATGGTAGGCATTTAATGCTTAACTCTAAACATCAATCAACAATACTTATCTTTAAGATTGTTCTGACATATATATTTATTTACCATAATGAACAAGTAAGCAACTGTTAAATCACCTATCATAACTGCACAACATTCCTAGAAACTTAAATGATTTTATATAGCATTCTATGCAATGAGCTTTTGAAGTTTTTGCTAATGCTAGTTTTTTAATATCATATGAAATAAAACCAAATTTAAGATAATCTTGATCACATTACAAAAAAACATACATTTTGACAGATTTAAGGAATTAAAATGAGGACTTTATGAAACAGAAACAGCAATTTTTGTGCCATTGACAATTTAAACCGTAACGTCATTGTCCCTATTAGGATGTCACAATCGTTTCTTATTTCAAAAACGCTCCTGGGTACATATGCAAACATAAAACATGCCCATCGGACAAGTTATGTGATAAAAACATCGTCCGTGATGTTAGAAATAGTTAATGACTTATTTCAATCAGAAGAAGAATTAGCTTATTCTTAATACATGCATTTTAATATATACGTCATTTGAGATAAGACTCCACCTTCTTCAAAGTTATTTAGCAGTGTATCGCCGCAAATTAAACGGTCAACAAAAAACAGCCAGGAAACCTAATCTACTACCTAAACAACACACATTGACAACTAATATAGTAAACAAATAACACACAGGGAAAACTAATATAGTATACAGACAACACACAGGAACAACTAATATAGTACACAGACAATACACAGGGACAACTAATATAGTAAACAAATAACACACAGGGACAACTAATATAGTATACAAACACCACACAGGAACAACTAATATAGTACACAAACAATACACAGGGACAACTAATATAGTACACAGACAACACACAGGGACAACTAATGTAGTACACAAACATCACACAGGGATAACTAATATAGTACACAAACAACACACAGGGACAACTAATATAGTACACAAACATCTCATAGGGATAACTAATATAGTACACAAACAATACACAGGGACAACTAATATAGTACACAAACAACACACATGAACAACAAATATAGTACATAAACAATACAGAGGGCAACTTACATAGTACACAAACAATACACAGGGACAACTGATATAGTACACAAACAATACATAGGGACAACTAATACAGTACACAAACAACACACAGGGACAACTAATACAGTATACAAACAACACACAGGGACAACTAATATAGTACACAAACAACACACAGGGACAAAGACTATAGTACACAAACAACACACAGGGACAACTAATATAGTACACAAACATCACACAGGGATAACTAATATAGTTCACAAACAACACACAGGGACAACTAATATAGTACACAAACAATACACAGAGAGAACTAATACAGTACGCAAACAACACACAGGACAACTAATATAGTACACAAACATCAGACAGGGACGACTAATATAGTACACAGACAACACACAGGGACAACTAATATAGTACACAAACAACACAAAGGGACAACTAATATAGTACACAAAAACACGCAGGAACAACTAATATAGATTCGTCAGTGAGACTAATGACACCATAGAGCTCGTATGTCATCGTTAGTGATGCTGGTTTCATTGTACAACTGTTGCCAGAGACATCATACAAATGTTTCGTCCTTCTTTGACTCGTCGGTGATGCTAGAGAACAGCAATTTAGAAGTTCAGAAGGCAAGTTTCGAAGTTCAGTCCTAAGGGAAAGGTTGATAAATGTTGTTATTTTGAATGTTTGATTGATGTTATGTTAGATGTTTGATATGTAGTAGGACTGCGCCGAAACTGCACACCTATACCCAGGTTCTGTTTGGGGTTCCGTGTAGTAATAAGTAACACACGAATAACATTCAATATCTTATTTCTTTGAGTGTGATGTCAGAACGATCAATTCTTTTAAGTGTGATGTTATGAATGATCAATTACATACTACATCGCCGACGGACGGTAATTCGACATTTCTTATTCTCTTACCCTGGACAGGGAAATCCAGAATTTTACCGGTATGAGATTTTCTTATCTTACCCTTGGGTTGAAACAAGCTACACAATACCGTGACGTCATGACGACAATACAATGACGTCACGTTGACAATTGTATCACTCCACGTCAACATTTGCCTCGCATTACACAAATGATAACATTCGTTAAAGAATGTTGATTATTAAGTTTCTGTTACCAGTAACACTCGGTAGATAACACTACACGGAGCTGCAATAAGGATTTATTGTATTTCATTATTTAATTACTTCTCTTTATAATTTATCTGTGCTATTATCCCTATTCGATGACTCTATGGTGTCTTTAATCCAATCAGACTGCAATTATTTTTTCTTCGGTGAAATTCGAAACGCTTTTAAATTCAGTGTTTCCCAAATGCATTATCAAGTTAATCAATAATTCATGTTGTAGTTTTGCATGAAGGAATCCAATTAAATCTAATACATAGCAAAACACTTACAAATGTTACTTCTTAAATATGTTAAAAAAAATATTCGTGACTTATTATCAAGATATAGGACTGATATTGTAAATACAACCAAATAATTCGAAAGCATGCGATACGCCATATTATTATTTGTTAATGTGCGTTATGACAGTGTATGGCTACTTAAATTCAATATTATAAAATTTATGAAGTTGATTATATTATATTTTTTTGCCATCCTTCCCCCTTCTATATTTAAACAATTGAGAGAGAGAGAGAGAGAGAGAGAGAGAGAGAGAGAGAGAGAGAGAGAGAGAGAGAGAGAGAGAGAGAGAGAGATGGAGAGAGAGAGAGAGAGAGAGAGAGAGAGAGAGAAACAGAGACAGAGGGACAGAGACAGAGAGACAGAGAGACAGAGAGAGACAGAGAGAGAGACAGAGACAGAGGGAGAGACACAGAGACAGAGACAGAGGGACAGAGACAGAGAGACAGAGAGAGAGCGAGAGAGAGAGAGGCCGAGAGAGAGAGACAGAGAGAGAGAGAGACAGAGAGAGAGGGACAGAGACAGAGACAGAGAGACTGAGAGAGACAGAGGGACAGAGACAGAGAGACAGAGAGAGAGCGAGAGAGAGAGAGGCCGAGAGAGAGAGACAGAGAGAGAGAGAGGGAGAGACAGAGAGACAGAAAGAGACAGAGAGAGACAGACAGAGACAGAGACAGCGAGAGAGAGAGACAGACAGACAGACAGAAAGAAAGACAGACAGACAGACAGACAGACAGACAGACAGACAGACAGACAGATACAGAGACAGAGAGACAGAGAGACAGACAGAGAGCGAGAGAGAGAGAGAGAGAGGCCGAGAGAGAGAGACAGAGAGAGAGACAGAGAGAGAGGGACAGAGACAGAGAGACAGAGAGACAGAGAGAGACAGAGGGACAGAGACAGAGAGACAGAGAGACAGAGACAGAGGGAGACAGAGAGAGAACGAGAGAGAGAGAGGCCGAGAGAGAGAGAGAGGCCGAGAGAGAGAGACAGAGAGAGAGAGGGAGAGACAGAGAGATAGAGAGAGACAGAGACAGCGAGAGAGAGAGCGAGAGAGAGAGAGAGAGAGAGAGAGAGAGAGAGAGAGAGAGAGAGAGAGAGAGAGAGAGAGAGAGAATTAAGGTCAACTCAAAGAGAAATCACGAGTATATTAATAATTTTGAGTGACTGATTAATTGATAAGCACAGTCAAGAATAATCAGAGTATCTTGGAATGCAGAGAACGACTTCCACATTTGGGAAGTTTGATAGTATAGTAAAACAAGAAGATTTCTAAAGCATTTGAATGAACGGTACAGGAAATATAAGCACATTTCAATGCAAATTTATAGTAAGATTCAGTAAGATACAGTTAGGAACAGTGAGTCAAAAATAAACTGCACCATACAACTTTTTTCATCTTTCGAGGGCTCGCCAATGATGCAAAGGGTCTAAAGTATGGTGTTCCATTAGGGCCAAATTTCCAATACTGTAAAAGTAGAAATGTTCGCGGCGTGGAAATTTTCGCTTATTTCGCGATCATTAAATATCCGCGAAAATATCCACACGAGAATATAATAACACGTGAAAATATTGACACGCGAATATTTCAACCAAATAAACTAAATACACTAATATCCTAGACGCAAGTTCCTGGTAGTAAACCATGTCGTCCGTGATGTGTAACCGTTGTCATGGTCGGTCATTTGTCTGAGACATGGCCATACAAATTGGAGTAATTAGTAAAATAATAGTATTTCATCTAATTTAATGTTGATTGATCATTAAACTTTCTTCGTTTAATGATAATTACGATCGCTTCTACGTTACTGTTCATATCAATCGCAAAGCTGGTCGGCCATTTTGTAGCTATAGTCCCCAAAAAAGCACACGTTTCATTTGTAACAAAATAGATAAACTTGCTTGTATTAGAAATGTTAATGTTGAGTCTCCGCGTGGTTATACGTTTTATTTAAATCAGACACTATCGATACTTAAATGTAATGAATGGTCCGTTTAATATATTGAAAATACGAAACGGCTACTGTAGAAAAAAGGTCTATATATGTTGGTAAAATTAGGTCAGAACATCAATACGTCTGCTTTTAAATGGCCAAGTCGTATTTAATTACTACCAAACTTATTTGATACCTGCAATATTAGCTATCGCTAATTGAGACACCTGTGGTTGTTTTGACTAGACATGAATGTTGGTCACGTCACTCGGCATGACCGGACGTCCGATCCTTTCAACTTGACCGCGAGTGACGCCTTGCGTGGCCTGAGGGAGTAGGTTTACAGGTAATAGTTTGATTGGAAATAATTAAGAGGTGTTCAGTCGCACTTAAATAATCAAAATACTTAGTTAACACTGCATTCAAAAGTACATGGATGATCTCTTAATTTACCATACAGTACGAATACCGATAACGCATGTTATTTATATATTTTCGGGGCCTAAAGTTGCAATCAGGTGTCTCGTACATGGTGTATTTTGTTTGGTATATTTTGGTATATTTACTGGACTGATCGTCGCGAGCTTTCAATGGAGTTTGCCGAAAATGATCTTAGTTTATGTACATGGCCAATGACGTCGCAGCGCGAAAATATATTTTCATCATGACTGACAGCGCGAAAATATCCACAACGCAAACAGTTTGGAGGCTGACTAAGCGAAAGTTTCAACGCGCGAAAATATCCACTTTTACAGTATCGCTCCCTCGCTCCTTCGACGTAAACGCAAAGGAGTGAGGGAGGGGGGGGGAGATGGCGAAGGAGCGAAGAAGCGTCGGAGCATAGGAGCGAAGAAGCGTCGGAGCATAGGAGCGAAGAAGCGAAAGAGCGAAAATACGATGGCAGAGGAGCGAAAACATGATGGCGAAGGAGCGATAAATCTTCTATCCTTCGCTCCTTCGCTCCTTCACCGTCGTGTTTTCCCTCCTTCGCCATCGCGTTTTCGCTCCTTTGCTCGTTCGCGTTTAGGTCGAAGGAGCGAAGGAGCGATATTGCAAATTTGGCCCTAACGGAACACCATACTAAAGTGATATACGTGTACTTAGAAGACGAATGATGAATCCCAAAATGGGTCGACAGAAATATCAACATCAAGATGAGGAGATAAGATAGTTTCATAAATCAATACATTCCATCATATTCAACATTACAAAAAAAACCAGTAAGTATATGTATTTAGAACGTGACAAGCAGGTGACAGAAACCTCAGGGACGGAAAAAAAACAATTCATATGTGGAATATGATTGACAAACAAATTTGATTTTTTGATTTTTGTTTTATTGATTTATTTATTTTGCCTTCGATCTCTGAAGAAATAAGACAAACAAAGGAAACCTCACAACATGTTGATAATCCATGGCAGCAACTGACATACCCATGTAACAATAAAATAACTTTAGTATAGATTATTTATTATCATAACCTATATCGATAAGGTGTTTACAACTTGGCAAATACACCATTATACCGAACGGATTTAACTATTAGGTTTAAAGCACCACTTACGCTTGCCTTATCTTCAGGATTTCAGCACGAATAATTAGATAAAACTGTGTAATACAGTATTACTCATCTTAGTCATCTTCCACATGAAAAGGATAGATCACTTGATTGTAGGTATTATTTCAAAATGCATTTCTACCATCCCCAATTTGAAATAAAATTTGTATAATGATCTTGACCTTCAATCATTTTAGGCAAGCTATGTTACATCGAACACAGTGAAAAAGTCCAATGTATAGCGCAACACTGCAAATCGTGTTTTGCTTAAAGCTAAAGAAAATTATTAAACCGTCACTCTTTCAAGAAAAATGTACCGCGCTCATCATGCAATACCTAAGCGTTTTAATTATGGTTGTTTATACTTCACCACATATCAGCCTTGGTCATATTGAACGGTTTCAGCCTTGGTCCTATTGGAAGATTTCAGCTTTGATCATATTGGACAGTTTCAACCTTGTCCAATATGAAATATATATATTATATATATATATAATGTCCTTGTCCAGTATGAAATATAATATTGGGCGGCTTCAGCCTTGATTGTACTGAACGATTTCAGCCTTTTTTTTAAAATATTGGACGGTTTCAGCCTTGATCGTATTGAGCGATTTCAGCATTGGTCATATATTGGACGATTTCAGCTTTTTTATATTGGACGGTTTCAGCCTAGGTCAAACTGGACGGTTTCAAATTTGATCATATTGAATGGTTTCAACCTTAATGATATAAGACGGCTTCAGCCTTGGTCATATTGGACGGTTTCAGCCTTGATCGTATTTAGCGATTTCAGCATTGGTCATATGTTGGACGATTTCAGCTTTTTTTTTATATTGGACGGTTTAAGCCTTAGTCAAACTGGACGGTTTCAACCTTAATCATTTTGTACGGTTTCAGCCTTGATCATATTAAATGGTTTCAACCTTAATGATATTATACGATTTCAGCCTTGGTCATATTGGACGATTTCAGCCTAGGTTATATTGACGATTTCAGCCTAGGTCATATTGGACGATTTCAGCCTTGGTCATATTGGACGATTTCAGCCTAGGTTATATTGGACGGTTTCAGCCTAGGTTATATTGGACGATTTCAGCCTTGGTCATATTGGACGATTTCAGCATAGGTTATATTGGACGGTCTCAGCCTAGGTTATATTGGACGATTTCAGCCTAGGTTATATTGGACGATTTCAGCCTGGGTCATATTGGACGGTTTCAGTTTTGATATTATTGGACCGTTTCGACATGGATACTATTATTAAATTCAAATGATTCCGTTTCAGATAAAAATGCAAAAATGGACATAGATGTGTTAAATGGTACATTAGCTCCATGATGTAACGAAAATCAAAGGAATACAAATGCAATAAAATACGTAAAATTACAAAGTCATAGTAAATAAATAACAAACTAAACTCGACTTGTTTACTGCTTGTCACCAAGTTGTACATAGATTATGAACAGTAATATTGGCAAAAAAAGATGTGTCGATCAGTAAACAATCTCGTATATAATACACCTCACTGTACATATATTATAGTGTAGATGAAAAGACATTGGTTGTTATATTCCAAAGTCTATTCACGAGCATACATACCAAACGGAAGTTTCATAATGACAAAATATTAATTCCATAACATGAATCTCAATTGAAATAAAACATTGATAGTAAATGGGCTGTAACCGTTTCATGTCAATTCCTATCAGTATGACTCTAGCAGTTTTGGAATTATTTGTTAAAAGTCTTGGCTTCTTTCATCGTCTTAAATCCACGGTTGATTGCAATACGCTAGGCTACACTAATATATAGAGTAGCGAAGTGCAATTAACACTTGATATCCGACTATGAGCTTCTTCCCGCCTATCATATAACCGCCAGCCTGTAGCAGATAGGATAGTTAAACTATTTGTATATTGGAAACTTCCTTGCATATAGTGTTTTTGTTTAGCCAAAGGAAGGTCAAACAACTGCCACATTACAGCTAGCTTGTAGCAGATTAGAGACTACTAATATTCAGTATTCAGTATTGTTTGAAGCTAAGGGACAGTCAAACACCTATCTAGTTTATGCCTTTAGCAGATTGGGTAGTTACTGTTATAGATATTTTGAAACAACGGCTGATTCGATGAATGTTTAAGGGAAATAGTAAATTGTCGATCCTCACCGATAATGCACCGATCTCATCACACAAGGCCTAAGTATATTGCTGCATTCGGCTCACCTCGGCAGATTCTGGTACCCTAGATGTGGGAATCTGCCGAGGTGAGCCGAATGTATATTACTGCTGCTTTGGTCATTTGTCTGATGAAGGTTATAGTGAGGTCACCGAAATATCACCTTAAAATCCTAAACTTATTGTAATATAACAAAGTCTATTACTGGTCATTTGTCTGATGAATGTGAGAGTGAAGTAACCGAAATATCAATGTCAAATCATAAACTGGTTGTGGTATATACCAAAGTCTATTACTGGTCATTTGTCTGATGATGGTTAGAGTGAGGTCACCGAAACACCACGGTCAAATCCTAAACTGATTGTATTATAACAAAGTCTATTACTGGTCATTTGTCTGATGAAGGTGACAGTGTAGTCACCTAAATATCACTGTCAACTCATAAACTGATTGCAATATAACAAATTATATTACTGGTCATTTGTCTGATGAAGGTGACAGTGTAGTCACCTAAATATCACTGTCAACTCATAAACTGATCGCAATATAACAAATTATATTACTGGTCATTTGTCTATGGAGGTGACAGTAGTACTATTGACACCGAAACGTTACGCTCAAACCAAACATTGGTTGTTATATACCAAGGTGTATGCACGTTCATACTAACCATCCTGAAAAACAAGTTTCATTATTTAGAAAATATTAATTTCATAACAAACAAACATATAAATATCTTATCTCATATATATTACCATTTAAATGGTAAATAAACTGTTACCGATGCATGTTCGTTCTGATCAGTGAGACGGTACTGGTGCTATGCAACTTAGCTGCATGTAAATTATCTGAAACTCCTTCCCTCAATATATAAATCACACACCGTCGCTGTCAGATGTCATAGTGTTACGAACTTTGACTTGTTAACGAGTTAGATAATCCTAAAATGCACAAAGGGAACATGAGGACTCTGTTGATAATTGGTCTAACTTTGATAGGTAAGGAACTAACTCCCATATAACGTTTTAGTATTGAATCTATTCACTGAACAAATAAACGTCATGTAAATGTGTGTGTTTTACCGTGCTCTTATGTTGTACGATTAAGAACGATAAGCGTCAAACTGATGATGTTAATTTTCCAATATGTTCATTATCCCAATGATTATGAAGAAAATGGTCGAGAAAATATAAATATATTAGTTAAACTCTAACAAAGAGCGTTTAATAACAAGCAATCGATCATTTGGTTTTGCACATAAAATTATCACTTAGAAAAATGTCTAGGATCTTAGTAATATTAAAACCCCTAGCTCATCATGTAATGATATATATATTTTCATCCCTGACGTCACAAGTAATGGCGAACAAAGCAAGCAGAAGCTAGCAAAACGGAGCCACCAGCCGGATCTAATTCGTCTGTTTCATCCCAAGAAAACTCTTGTGTGACCTACACTAGTAAGTAACTATCTCAAACACCTGTCTACGTAAATTGTGTGTATTAATAGTAGAAAGTGCAGCAATGAAGTCGATCATGTTTGATAAAGTCCGTTTGGATCATCGAGTTAATAATTAAATAAATGATTAAATAAACGAAATTTGACATGAAAACTAATTGAAAACGAATTAGAAGGCTGCTCCCTCATTAGGTGAGTTAAGCCCAAAAATGTATGTCACAAGACAAATCATGAACAAAATCTGTCAATAATGTTAAATTATATTTGTTCGATTCCAAGTTGATCATGTAGAGAAAGATGGCGTATATTTTGAGTAAAAAATCACGGGGATCAAATCAGCTAAAATCTTATATTGGGCTTGTAGCAGGCTGGGGTGAACGGCTACAAGGTTTGTTCAAACGAATGAAATCATGATGATGGGATTTGTTTTAAAATGGTGAACATAGTTCGATTTAAAATTCCCGAAGTATGTACTTCAACAATAGAAAATCTGTCTTTTGAGAATAACTTGTTTACATACACGTGATATATTAAGGTTGATACGGAATACATTTGACATATTCAATATTGAATTTAGTACGGAACATGTGAGACATATTCAATGTTTAGTTTTTATGGGACACGCAAGAGATAATTCAATGTTTAGATTATTCTGGAGCTAATGGGACATATTCAATGTTTTCGTTTTTATTGAACAGAAGAGACATATTCAATGTTTAGTTTTTACGGGACACGTAAGAGATAATTCAACGTTTTAGGTTTTATGGAACAGGTGGGACATATTCAATATTTATGTTTTGAAAGCATTAGATGGGCCATATTCAATGTTTATGTTTTATGGAATTCAATGTTTAATGTGAAGCATATTGTGTATAGAGTATTATTGAAATGCGAGAAATCTGAATTGTGAATGTTTTAGTTGATTTTTACGATAAAATGAGACATCTTAGATTTTCACAAACAAATATGAATATAATATTCCCCTTCCTTGAGGATATGATAGAAAACTCTCCGACCATGTGGGTGATAATCTTGGTTGCCTAAACCTAGACCCTCGGTTCATACAACTGAGAATATTAACCTTCGGTTTAGATTTCTCTGTTACATCATCACGGCAGACCAATGGATTTTACATACCCTTGGATGCTGCATTAAGACAAAACAATGTGTATCTGACATGTTCAAATTGTCGATGTCACGTCATTGTATATTTGCTCTGACGTCAGAAATATTCCTATCCAACACCTTATCCCCAGGATCCACAATATTTCAAAGAAAACGCAGGGGGCTAAGTTTCTCAATACTAATTAGTATATCTTTTTTATGATTTGCTCTCGACTTTTTTTTTTTGTAATTTATATTTTATTCAGTTAAACATATATTATCAACAAACACAAGACATCTACATTTTATGGTCATTCACACCTTTCAGCACTGATGTGTATTTCTATTATAATTTACTACGCACAAGCTTACACACACACATACACACCAACACACCCCCATTCTCGCCCCCCAGAGTCTGCTAAGCTACGCAAGCTACGCTATACCACCGTACTGACCGAGTGACATATGAAACGAAGGGAAGTAACTCTGATGAATGAGAATGACACACCCCACGCAAACACCTTCCCACACACATGAGTGTTCTAGTACATATACATACATGTACACAATACTATACACATATACATGTTCATACGTACTACATATAGTCATATACTAACTATTGCATATGACAATGAGCACACATGCTTTACTACACATACATGTACTATTTTGATATCCATCCATTGGCATGCATGTACACACAGCACTTACATGAAAACATATCCACATACCGCACCTACTACAACTCAAATATACCCATACAAGTGCACACATACTACACATGTTGTATATATTATTGTATACATACATATATAAGAAAATGCATATTAAACACACATTCTGTTTCTATTATCCTGCTATTCATCCATGTACAGACAAACAGACAGACATACACACAGCCAGACAGATACATAAACCAACACCAACCTACTTAGACAGAAAGATACAGACAGACTAAACAGAGACACAGACATATACAGAAAGACTGACAGACATACACACAGACAGACAGATACATAGACTAACAACACCAACCTACTTAGACAAAAAGACACAGACAGACTAAACAGAGACACAGACATATACAGAAAGACTGACAGACATATACAGACAAACAGATACATAGACTAACACCAACCTACTTAGACCGAAAGACACAGACAGACTAAACAGAGACACAGACATACAGACAGTATTGACATACATAAATAGAAAGATAAATAGACAAAACAGGGAGAGAAAGGGGATGGAAAAATCACAATATATTATCAGAGCAACAAAGCAAAATTATTGACCAGTTTAGTGTTTTAGAGCCTAGGAGACATGTCAGTTAAATATATTATGAAATGAAAGCTATAACCTAATTAATTTTTCCCATTTTAGCCATTCGTTTCTAAATCTCTCCTTATACATACCTCCTTTGCTATAAGCTACACATCTTTGTATATTAAAATAGTCCTGTATAGTATTTATTAAAGCATTTAAATTTAAGGACTTATGCAGACAGCGCATTTTATATATGTACTGTTTAATTACAATGAGAATTTCATTATCAATTTTACCATTTACATTTTGTGTGAGAAGACCAAATAAAAATGATTCTTTATTAAAACCAAAAGGAATAAGGAGTGTATCTAAAAGAGTTTCAAAGCTAAGAAGAAGATTTTAAACCTCCTGACATTCCCATAAAATATGAATAATGGTTTCAATCTCTGAGTTACACAGTGTACACAAAGGCGATGGCACCATTCGAGTTTTAAATAAAAGAGAGTTTGTTGTAAGAATATGGTGATTGATTCTATATTGAAACCATTGGAAATTTGTGTTATTAGTTACAATAAACGGAAGTTTGAAAACCTGACTCCAGTAAATATTGCTTCTATCAAAAATTGAATTCCATTTTCTTTGTCCTGAGGGCACAATATTATTTCTGATCATAATGTTATAAAAGTGTTTTGACCCTTTGAAATGTTTAAAAAAAAATTCAAAGTTTACTGGAATAAATTGACGTGTTATTTCCAGCATGGGGAGATTTGCTCTCGACTTGATGTGGAGTAATGCATTCGCTTTAATGTCAGTGTTCTCTGTTTTAAGGTGGACCGCTGCTAGTGACAGTTCTTGGCCTCGTGCCTTACATGTTGGTGTTCGGAGAACGCCTTTTGTAACCTGGCTGTGACCACATCTGGCATTCTGAAAGCAGTCCCACAATTATATCAATTCTGCGTTACATCAACAAATATCAGTGATGAATTGGTTCAGGGTTCGACCCCTAACATTTTCATACTTAGCTGATTATCATTTTTAAGGGTTTAAATTTCGAAGGATTATTATGAAGGTATGTTGTATATGAACAAATATGCCGAATATTCCATGAATAGTTCAAAGCAATGACAAGAGATATGTTTTTAACTTGACTATGTACTTCATGGATATACGAATTCGGAAGATGTTTTCAATTAACGCAATGATCATATCAAATATTTAATAAACACCAGCACTTATTTCAATATGAGTTGTATTCCTACTTTTAATTTTTGTTTTCTCTATACAATTTACATTGTACGAAGTTTTCCATTGGATAATTAGATGTAAATACAAGCAGTAAATTTAGTTCAACAATATGATGAATGCTAAAGTCATTGCAACGGAACTTTGATGTGACTGCACAATTAAATGAATTCATGTGTTTAACACGGGGCAATAAAACGTTGAACTTAACTAAGATAGTTTTATTATGATTTTTGTCAACAAAATTACCATTTTATCACGGCACATATCAATGCTCATAACAAGTATTAGATCATAAATCACCAAAAATCAAATAAATTGATTATTTAAATCATTGTGTATAGAATGGACTCTTTTGGAAAACAGTCATGTGTGTAAAATTTGGAATTAAATGGGAAAAACGCTAAAAGCATCGATCTTTCATGTTAAAATTTTAAAATAAATTTTTTATAATTAATTTTCAAATTATGCAAATCTGCATTTAAATAGTTAGTTCTCAAAAACTTGTTACCATTCTTAACATTAAATACCAGCTGATAATTATATTTATTACATTTTTACCAGTGAAATATCAAAAATTATTCATTCTATAAAAGTGATATCTTTCACAAGTGAAAAATATCATATTTTTCACTAGTGAAAAATATCACTTTTGCTGATTCGACCAATCAAATTAATGATTAGAAAATACCAAAATAATTGACCAATCAGAAAGCCCGACATATATGTCAGCACCTGGACAGGGGAAACTACTTTTTTTGTATGCAAACTTTCGCTGTAGGCCTAGTTAGCATACGGGGTAGGTTTTTCGTTGATAAAAAATTTAATAAACAGAATATCTAACAGTGTCTTCAGTAATACCAAATATATTTCACTCGTGCGGCTAATATTTTGATATTTTTCACTCGTGCTGCGCACTCGTGAAAAATATCAAAATATTAGCCCCACTCGTGAAATATCTTTGGTATTACTGAAGACACTGTTAGATATCCTCTATACATCCTTTGTTGAGATGCACCACGAGCATATTCCTGAACGCTGTATCTTCTGTTTTCTCTGTTAATGCTAGGCCAAACATAGTAGCACGGTTTAGACCAAACACGTGTGATTGAAGCTACTTTGAAATCCCAAAATGAAAATTATGAACTTTATTAATAACCTGGGCTATTAAACCTTTCCCCTTTCAACCAAAATTTTGATATTTTTTCGACCTAATTTCAGTTTCCTCCGTCGCCTTTTAGGTATAAACTGTTAAGGAATTACAGGGTTATTCCACCTTTCAACTTACCCAAATTTTGATATTTTCGACCTATTTTAGCTTCTTCCATCTGCGGCTATGTATCAAGGACTCACAAAACTAAATAGCTTACAATATGTTATAACTAGTGACCCCATTCCTTCATTCGCTCGTTTGAAGTTCAAATGATTCTATCGGATACATGTTGTTATTGTATAGGTTTAAAGGCATATAAGAGCACATGGCTCCTCTAAAGACAGTCACCCTGATATTTACTGTGAACTGGACAACCCTCACTTGGGGAATTCCCGCCTTTTTACATTTCGAATCCTACGTCGTTCTATTTTCAGTAGTAATGTATATTTTTGATTTACCAAATCTCAAGACCCTAGTCTTTATTCTCTTATATAGAAAGTACCTATTTCATATGTTATTGACTCAGGGAAACAGCTACAAACCTAAGAAACACATTTTCCTCAGGGACTTGGTTCAGGGGAAACACCAGCTGGTTGGCTGATTTAGTTGTGTGAGTCCTCAACACGTTAGGCATTCTAATTAGCATCACCGGCGAATTTTAGACAGAAGAAACAGCTCTACTATTTCTGATGTCGAGCTGATTTTGTAATTTCCTGTGTGTCTTAAGTACAAATATGCAATTGTGCTTCTGAAATCGTGGCCATATTCCGAATCGGAAGAATGCATTCAGATTGAGTGTGTGTTTTACGACCCTGAATTTGTAGATAGACAAAAGGGCGCTTTATGATTGCTGAGACATCGCGTTTTGATGTTATGCAGATCTTTATTTACTTTTATTTTGCACAAGGTCACACAGGTTCACTTGATTTATCATCAAATAGTTGCACCAGAAAGTAACTGTTTCCAAAACACGCTGAGATGTTTTGGTTTTTACCTTGCGAACCAGATGCTGCAACCTAACGTTTGCTTATGTTATATATTGTGTCTATTACTATTAAAACACAAAGACAATTTCAAAGCCTGATACGGCAACATAAGAAGACCAGAAGCATGGTAGGAGAAAGATTCTTAAGACAGCAAATTTATACTTTTCTCAACTTTCCTGGCCTTGCGGTAGGAGAAAGACTCAAAGAAAGCAAATTTACCTCTTTTAAACAGCTTCTTTGACTTGGGTAAGGAAAAAGACTCTCAAGACAGGAAATTTACTTTTTTTTTGCTTCTTGAAAGCTGTTTGCCGAATGCTTACTAAAAAGACTCTTAAGACAGCAAATTTACTCTTTACTCCGAATTCTTTGCCTTGCGGTAGATAAAATGCTCTTTCTAGAGAAAATACATTGTATATAGACATAAGAACAAAACAAAACATAAAACAAAGGACAGAATGTCAGGAAACAAGGAAAATATCTAATAAAAATACGGATTTGTAGATTCAGTTGCTGCTTGTGTAAAATAGGTGTTTATGATTTATATCTGGTCAACAGAGAGGTGATTTGAAAATGCATTCTAACGTCCGTTAAAGCTCAAAGTTGATGCTTGAGAAATTCGGTATTGTCCTATTTCTTTGACTGTCAGCAGTGGCCTGAAACGAACAAATAGACCATGGTTAAAACGACTACATACTCATTTTCATCTAAGTAATATATTCTTAATACGAAACCTCGAAATAATTACGGTAGAATAATTTGATCTTGCCTGTGACAAGCATTTATGTTCGTTAGCTTGAAATGTTTTTGTTATCAGATCATAACGTAAGAAAAGATCGCCACTGTTTATAACGTCGCTTCTGATTGGCTGATACAAAACCAATTGCTTAGCAGTTTATTAAGAATTTAACAATGGAATGGTAGGTATTTAATGCTTAACTCTAAACATCAATCAACAATACTTACCTTTAAGATTGTTCTGACATATATATTTATTTACCATAATGAACAAGTAAGCAACTGTTAAATTACTTATCATAACTACACAACATTCCTAGGATATTAAATGATTTTATATAGCATTCTATGCACCGAGCTTTTTGGAGTTTTTGCTAATGCTAGTTTTTTAATATTATATCAAATAAAAACAAATTTAAGATAATCTTGATCACATTACAAAAAAACATACATTTTGACACATTTCAGTAATTAAAATGAGGACTTTATGAAACAGAAACAGCAATATTTGTGCCATTGACAATTTACATATGCAAACATAAAACATGCGCATCGGACAAGTTATGTGATAAAAACATCGTCCGTGATGTTAAAAATAGTTAATGACTTATTTCAATCACACGAAGAATTAGCTCATTCTTAATACATGCATTTCAATATACATGTATACGTCATTTGAGATAAGACTCCACCTTCTTCAAAATTAGTTAGCAGTGTATCGCCGCAAATTAAACGGTCAACAAATAACAGCTACAACCTAATCTACTACCTAAACAACACACATGACAACTAATATAGTACACAAACAATACACAGGGACAACTAATATAGTACACTAACAACACACATGGACAACAAATATAGTACATAAACAATACACAGGGCAACTTATATAGTACACAAACAATACACAGGGACAACTGATATAGTACACAAACAATACATAGGGACAACTAATACAGTACACAAACAACACACAGGGACAACTAATACAGTATACAAACAACACACCGGGACAACTAATATAGTACACAAACAACACATAGGGACAAAGACTATAGTACACAAACAACACACATGGACAACAAATATAGTACATAAACAATACACAGGGCAACTTATATAGTACACAAACAATACACAGGGACAACTGATATAGTACACAAACAATACATAGGGACAACTAATATAGTACACTAACAACACACATGGACAACAAATATAGTACATAAACAATACACAGGGCAACTTACATAGTACACAAACAATACACAGGGACAACTGATATAGTACACAAACAATACATAGGGACAACTAATACAGTACACCAACAACACACAGGGACAACTAATACAGTATACAAACAACACACAGGGACAACTAATATAGTACACAAACAACACATAGGGACAAAGACTATAGTACACAAACAACACACAGGGACAACTAATATAGTACACAAACATCACACAGGGATAACTAATATAGTTCACAAACAACACACAGGGACAACTAATATAGTACACAAACAATACACAGAGAGAACTAATACAGTACGCAAACAACACACATGGACAACTAATATAGTACACAAACATCACACAGGGACAACTAATATAGTACACAGACAACACACAGGGACAACTAATATAGTACACAAACAACACAAAGGGACAACTAATATAGTACACAAAAAACACGCAGGAACAACTAATATAGATTCGTCAGTGAGACTAATGACACCATAGAGCTCTTATGTCATCGTTAGTGATGCTGGTTTCATTGTACAACTGTTGCCAGAGACATCATACAAATGTTTCTTTGACTCGTCGGTGATGCTAGAGAACAGCAATTTAGAAGTTCAGAAGGCAAGTTTCGAAGTTCAATCCTAAGGGAAAGATTAATAAATGTTGTTATTTTGAATGTTTGATTGATGTTATGTTAGATGTTTGATATGTAGTAGGACTGCGCCTATACTGCACACCTATACCCAGGTTCTGTTTGGGGTTCCGTGTAGTAATAAGTAACGCACGAATAACATTCAATATCTTATTACAGTGAGAAAGAGTCGACAAGATACAATAATAAACGAGTACACAGCCCCTAGCACACCGCACCGCCTATCGAGGGGATAACGTTACCGGTATAAACGAGACACACACATAGGTCAGCCAGCATGGCTTCGCCAGGACAGTACAGTGCATACATTAGAAGGCAACACCCACCTTACACACAGACCAGTCAAGAGGAGAAAGAAAATGAGTCGTATCAGCTCTGGGAGCTACTATACAGACTGAAGTTATGACAGAAGACATTACGTTATATAACTAAAGTATCCAATCAGATACCGAAATCGAGATAGCCAATGAGGAGACAGTTTACAGGAGAGGTTCGAAATGGAAAGTGAAAGTAGAAAGAAAGCATGACAGGTCCGTCCCTAACCATAGCCGAAAACAGTTAATACAAAAGAACATAGAAAGGTAATTCATATAAATGTTATGATCTTGCATTCAAATACAATTACTTACACTCAACTTCATACATAGGAGGCGCACACACTCCACCACGGCCGGGTCTGACATACAAAATACACCAACTTCCACATATATATGTAAATGATAAGAAAATACGTAAGCATTTCTCTTCTGAGCCGTAAGATACCAGCCATGCAGAATAGGGGTAAACCTCAGGGACAAAGGTCTACCATCAGAACTTACTACACATCATTACAATGTCTGATTTGGATAAATGATTGCATTATGATAAGAATTACAACTCACAACAACACATTCTAGGGGAGACAACTCTAATAAGTCTCCCAGGTCTAAATATCTCCAAATGATTATATGTTTCTAATATATGACCTATCTGAGATTAAGACACATCAATTCTTTGAACAAAACTCAGCTATTTTGTTGCAATAAATGTGACCTTTGGTTGATATTATCTTACTTCGTTGGCATTTAAGGGGGTTGGAGCTAGTGAGGCTAAAAAATTCCTGACATTCAATTTTTCTGAAATTTTGGTTATTTGCTCAGGAGATAATTATGTATCACTGCCTAAATGAAGAAAAACCTTGTGTGGTTGAAATTTTTTTTAGACCCCCCTTTAGACCCCCTATAATTATACACCTCTGTTCCTCTTTGTGGACAAAACCCAAATGCACCTAATGCATTTAAAATGGCAACAAGTTCAATGTTTTTACTTTTGAACATAAAATAAATGCTTCTGTATCTTGATTAACCTCTAGTGAATGTATATATCACATTTTATTATGTATTGGATGCTTATTATAAAAATAATAGCATGTGAAGCCGCAGATTTCGTTATCATGATTCTATTTTATATGGTCATTTTTATGATTAGTTTCTTATTTCAAAAAATTTTGTAAAATAATTGTGTCATTTAATTTTCTCAAAAAACTAACAGGATATGTCTTCAATATTACTGCATAGCCATGATTTTTTACGGAAACTTTCTATGGTCAGTTTTTACCCCACCCCCCTAAATACTTCACTCCAATTTTGGTACATCTCTCTATTCTATGACGTCATATACTGGAAACATCAGTACACAGGGATTATTTTGGTTTATCAAATTGATGGGCCATTAAATTTAGCTGATTTTCAAGAAAACTAATATCATGTGTGGGTCATTACATAAGAAAATTTAAAGATTTTTCCTAATCATGTGGACCATTCAGTAAATTTGATGGCCAATGGCCCCATATGGCCCCCTCCAAAATGTACCCCGAGTACATAATTTAAATGTTTCGGTATATATTACTAAATGCACACATTACCAAAATATAGGGTACAGTTGTTGCGGCAGTAGCGGATCACTTTGCATACAATCACTGCACACGATTTTACGTGTTGTTTTTTTGACAGGTAGATATCTATTGTATATCTCCAGAAAGCAAATTTAATTACCTTTCTTGTGATACCAAAAGATCTGAATAGAATTGAACATACGAAATGAAACAAGCAAAACAAGACCTACCGAATTGTCGGCTATAGCGGATCAGTACGTCTATAACGGATCAAGTCCCCTTGCGGGCCCCTGGTGACGAGTCAAGTTTGCTGGGATGTCTCAAAACGCAATTTTCGGATGCCAATAGACCCCGTCTAATATTAAATCGAAGCTTTTGTTCTGAATATACTAAACAGTAGGTGCATAACAACTCAAAAAGATGGCTCTTTACAACTAACAACTTTAACGTCATTTCCCAGGACGATTTAGCGTTATTCAACTTTATGTCGACGACGTCACCGATGTTAACGTTAGATATATTGTAGTGTTTGTCCGGGGAATTAGCTCAATATTATCTTTTAAAAATCAAAAAAACCACTAGTAACACGTGTTTCGTTTTCTCTCAACAATCGCCTTCTCTCTATTTATTTTCCTCTAAACACAAAAGAGTTCAACAAAACCTCAAAACTGCAAGTTGGGAGTTATCGCCCTTACCACAGTTCCCAGACCAGTAATTACCATTATATATAACATCCCCGCCACTACAAAACTTGCACAGGGTGCAAACTGGTCTGGTAACTATGGAAGACGATAGCTTTACAAAACATTAGAAATGAATATACATACACTTAAATCACATCCCTTTTCCAAATCGTAATAACCACTTATATGCAACGAACAAGAAACCAAATATCATTACAATCAACTACATGTATCATATGGTATGACACAGTGAATATATCAGCTGGTGACGTCATAAAAAGAGAAACATGCGGTAATGACTAAACACTGTAATATATAATGCTTCTAGTCAGAGGCTAAACGTGATCACAATGTCAATGTATCCGTATATAATCGGAGTACATTGTTCACATAAGCGTATATGCCATATCTAACGACTATAAAGCAAACCGAAATTTGAGCTCACAGCTATACATCATGTTAATTATGAAGGCACCGTAATTAACACATCAAACAATAAACCGTATGAAATGCTATCTGCATTATTTCAAAACATCCAAATTAGTATTCTAAAATGTAAAAGTCATCAATATTGATTTACTTCGGTGATACAAAATAATGTATATTGACTGCATGAAAAACACGTTTGAAATGATACAAAATCATTACATGCATTATATAGTTCAGCATTAACTGAGAACCGATGAAAACATAGAAAGTGTAGACTATATTAAATGTCATTCATTTCAACATATGGATATGCTCTATGCAATGAATGATAAGCGCAATGATCAGCTGAAGATTGCAGACAACCATATAACTAGTCACAACTAAGACAATATGCACTACTACTACACACAGGAAATTCCGAACAAGGTAAGTATATATAGGAAATCATCATGATCATACATCATGTAATGTTACAACACTAAAGGTGGCGGATTAGCAATGAGCTTCCTTTTGGTTTTTGCATCCATGTTTCGTAGAGGCATCCACCTGGCATTCTGGGCTGGTTCACCTTTAAAATGAAGCAAGCACTTGTCACCTGTACTAGTATGTTTCCTGGCAAGAACACGACGAACAAGACACGAATTAGATTCACTTGATGTAACGTCAGCTGGATCAACATGATCATTATCGCGATAACGCAAAGGTTTTTGTCGTGTACGACGCGGACGTGTCTCTTGTACTGTTGTCTTCATATGGGAGCTTGTTGGGTTGTCCGAACTTGAAGAGTTCTTTGAACTTTGGTCCGTAGGTATTATTGGTAACAGGCGTTTCCTACCTTTGGATGATTTCTGACGGGGAGGAGACGTTGGCGTAGGCGGAAGAATTCTGCGATGTCCATGGGATACCGGAGAAAAAGACGCTTTTAGTATAGCGGTGCTATTACTCTGTTCCGATGACACATTTTCTGAGGGCACGTCAAACGATACTTCAGCTGGAGTATCTATGTCTGTTGACACCATGTAGTAATGGTCCTTTGATGTAACCACTGTTGGTACAAGATACCCTGACGGATCAGGAACACGTACATACGCTATCTTAAGTCTGTCGATATGAACAGGACGCATCGACTTTCCTGATGAAATATCCTGTAGGCGAACAAGATGAGGAGAACATAGCTCCTGTATTGCATATGGGCCTATATAACGAGGTTTGAACTTCTGTCCTTGACCAGTAGGATCTTTCAGCAGATAGACGTAGTCTCCAACATCGACCTTCAGTGGGTTGGTCTTCGAATTTGCATTCCGAAGAAATGCTTCTTGTTTCGCGATTGCATGTTTCTTAACATCTTCCCGAATGGCAGTGAGACGTTCCGTGAGCCTCTTTATATACGAGTGACAGTCTTTGGGAATAGAGGTTAAATCAGTCGGAAGAATGTGATCCGAAAAAGGAAATCTGGGTCGACAACCGAAAACAATTTCGAATGGACTATAACCAAGAGTCGAATTTACAGTGTTGTTCATCGAGAATACAACTGACGGAAGAATTTCGTCCCATTGCTTTCCTTCTTGTATGAATGGAGTTAACCGTTCTGCTAGAGTGCGATGACTGCGCTCAACTGCTCCAAGACAGTGATGGGAAAAACTGGGTGTAAACTCTTGCTTTATGTCCAGCAGGCGATGGATTTCTTTTGTACATCTGGAAATGAATTCCGTTCCCTGATCTGATACAATAGTTTTGCACACTCCAAAAGTGGTAAACATTGAGTACATAGCGTCTGACACTGTAATGGCATCTTTTGATGGAATTGGTATTGCATACACGTATTTGCTGAATAAGTCAATTGCAGTAAACACATAGGCATTTCCTTTCCTGGAAACTGGAACTGGTCCATACAAATCGACTTCCCACACATCAAATGGTTTGGCTGGAGTAGGGAAAGCTACAATACCACTCTTTGTATGTGTCTTAGTAGTTTTGCGAGCTTGGCATTGCGGGCACGATCTAACATAATCTGCGACTAAGGTTGCTAGTCGTGGAAAGAAATACGATGTTTTGAGTGAATCAATCGTATGCTGTATTCCTCCATGTCCACCCATGCTACTATCATGGTATTGAGCAATAACTGTTTTGACCATTGTATTTGGGACGACCAACTGATAGTTTTCCAGAGCTTTCGTTCTTGATGACTTGGCTACTCTTGTATGTAAAAGTAAACCGTCGACAAGCAAGTAGTCAGAGCATTCGAGCAAAATCCTCCTCGACTCTTTCTGAGATTCGGGCAATCGATTTTCCGAAAGGTAGTCAATGATTTTCCTTAAATCAATGTCCTGCATCTGCATAGTTCTTACAGTGTTTACATCAAATGCACCATTGGAAAACAAATCAAAAGTGTTGGTAACAAAGGAATCACCAGTGTCTGCAGGAATATCTACTGAGGATATTTGACTGTGGTCGTTGACACTAGAATGAGACACTGATTGGTCTGTCAGTACCTTAGAGTTCAACTCCTCAGCAGAAGTAGGAATTTGTATAGCGTCACTGGCTATTTGCTTATTATCGATATCGTAAGAGGTGGGTATTTCAGGAACATCGATACCACTAGAGGTGGGGCCGGTGGGCACGCCAACCTTTGTACGTTTAATCGAGCTACATTGTCCCCCCAGTAACTGGTTGTCGTATCCTAAACTTGGGAGAACCATGTCCTTTTGGTTTGTGGCTGACATCCGTAGAGCAGGACATGTTTTTCGCTTCAGTTTCTTTTGCAAGCACGATAACTCTGCCTTATCATCAGTGTCCGCATCATAGGCAGATTCTTGATTACCGGTAACTGTCTTTAAAGGTAATTTGAAAGGTAGAGGTACATCAGGAATAAACAAATCAACGTTGTTCACTTCATTACGCGAGTCCGAGTCACGCGCAAGTAGACCTCTTAGGAAATGGTCTTCGGGAACCACAATGTCGGCTTTTGCTTCAGGTACATATGGAAAATACGGATCGTCTTCTGAAGGACTGTGGAAATTTTCCACCTGTTGGGCATCCCTAGAAAGTGCATCGGCCACCTGCATCTGTGTTGCAGGCTTGTAGCGAATTTCTACATCAAACTGCTGTAGGATAGCTATCCAGCGTTCGTAGATCGCTCCTTTCATCTGCTTCTGAAATAGAGGTCGAAGGGCTTGGTGGTCACATTCCACAAAGAACTTCCGTCCTCTCAGATATGCAGCACAATCAAGAACAGCAGTAACCATTCCAAGAAGCTCAAGTTTGGTTGGACCATATGATCTTTGGTAGCGGTTCAGCGACTTTGATCCAAACCTGACAACATGGATATCATCTGTGGTAGAGTCAGAAGTAGATTGATATAACATATAACCTATTCCTTTTGAGCATGTATCTACACTAACATGGAAGGTTTTGTCAAAATTTGGAAATGCTAAGACTTCTGAATGTTCCAAGAGAGATTTTAGACGGTCTAAAGCATCTTGACATTCCTTTGTCCAATGAAATCGAATACCTTTCCGTGTAAGATTGATCAAAGGCTGTGCCTCAGCACTGTAATTGGGAATAAACTTTCGAAACCAGTTGAAAAGGCCGAGGATCCTTCGAAGAGATTTAACATCAGTTGGAGGACTGATTTTCTGCACAGCATCTATGCGATCAGGTGGAGGGGAAATTCCTTTGCTGGATATTTTGTGTCCTAAGAAAATGCACGAGTCTTGGGCAAAAAAACACTTTTTGGGTCCCAGTTTTAGTCCAGCAGACTCAAGTCTACAGAAAACCTCCTCTAAATCTATTAAATGTTGTGAAAATGTTGATGAGCTGATGAGGATGTCATCAAGATAACACAGACAAGACTTAAATGTCAGCCCTCTAAGTACTTTGTCCATTAACAGCTGGAATGTGCTAGGGGCGGAGCTTAATCCCATCGGTAACCTTTGGAACTGAAAGGTGCCATAACATGTATTAAATGCGGTCAGTCTTGCACTATTCGAATCAATAGGCATCTGAAAAAATCCAGACGAAAGATCAATCGATGTGAAATATTGAGGTGTGTTGTTGGAAAAAGATTCAGTTAATTCTTGAAGGTTAGGTATTTCATACTGAAAAGATTGGGTCTGTGAGTTAAGGTATCTGAAGTCGACACAAAATCTAAACTGGGATAGACTGGAGTCTTTAGTAATTGGTTGAGATGGCTTGGTGTCTCTTCCTCGCTTAGAAACAAGGACCACTGGGCTAGTGATGATTATTTCCTCCGACTCGCTTATTGGGGCAATGATACCTTGGCGTAAAAGTTCATCCAGTTGATGCCGTAGTACTTCCTTTTTGTCTGGAGGAAGTCTATAGGGTCTCTGGTGTTTTGGTTTGGCATCTGGTTTTAAAAGTATCTTGTGGGTAACAACATCAGTATAGCCTAAGTCAGGTGAGTCTGGAGTCACAAACAATCCTTTATGCTTCAGTAAGAGTTCTTTTAGGCTATTCTGTTCTGATGGTGACATGTGCTCAGGAATATTGAAATTGGCAAGATAGGCGTCCAATTCGCTGTTATTTCGAGTATCTCGTTCAACATTCTGAACAAAACAGTCAGATACATCGGTGCTTTCAAAATCTGCCGACGCGTAAGAAAAATGAGCGATAGTCTTACCTTCGAGAATTGTAATTGGACTTGTACCAGCGTTAAGGATTTTAATTGGCACTGAATGTTCATGAGAAACTGTTACTAAAGTTTTTGATATCAAAAGATGTTTGTGAACACTATATGAACTACTAGAGCAAACACCTTGTGAACCATATAATACATGGTTAGGAACAGATCCCCAGATAACCATTTCAGAATTTGCTTGTATGGTTGTACGGCGTGGACATTTTACACAGTTTTGGCCGAATGAATAAGTATTTTGTTTGAAATCTAAAATAACACCCTTGTCATGTAGAAAACTAGTCCCTAGAATCATTGGATGGGATGTGTGTGGCAGGATATGTACTGGTATGCTATGAACATTGCCTTGGATACGCATATTAACCATTGCTGTTCCTACAAGAGATATTGTTTGGTTGTTAGCAAGAATTATTTGATTACTTTGTGAATGTTCAAAACCAAACTTCCAGGTCGTAGGAATGCGCGAAAACAAATCATTGCTAACAATGTTGATCTTACTACCAGTATCCAACAGGGCTGCTATCTTGATAGAGTTAATGTCAACTGGAAGAAACAAAAACTGAGGTTTTGAGGTATGAAGTGTTGGGTGTACCGATTCCTCCAATCTTGACCCCATATCTGTATCGATTAATGCCGAGACCCTGAGGAGTTGGGCCTGTCTCTCCTCAGGTTGTTGAAGTTTCCCTGGTGATGTGTAGATGGTCTGCTCTGTGATGGTACACATAGTCTGCATTGGAAAGCTGGGTGGCCATACTGGGAACAGAGTTGGCATTGAATACCAATAGCAGACTCACCAACACCAGTCCAATTACACTGACGACTCATATGTCCCATACCATGACACGAGAAACATTCTATCTGTTGAGTGTCGCGACTCTGACCTTGACCTTGTCTGTATCCTTGGGTATAACCTTGACCTTGTCTATGACCTTGGGTATAACTGTTACCTTGTCTGTGACCTTGTGTATAGGCTTGACCTTGAGTATGGCCTTGTCCATGGGTATAACCTTGACCCTGGGTATAATCTTGACCTTGGACATGACCCTGACTATGACGGAACGGTTTGTACTGTGGTTGCTGGTGGGAAGAGCCATGGCCGTGCACTGTTGTCAATGTGGCAACCATCTCTGTCAAGGACTTCACTTGAGTCTTAAGGTTGTCAAGTTCAGAAGAATTTGTTTTGTTCTGTGATACTGCACAAATAGTGTTGTCCAAACGAATACCACAACTCTCTGCCATTTTTGCTTTTGAGAGGGCCTGGTCAAGGGTGGTAGGAGAACCTGCACCAACGTACAATGCTAAATCCTTTGGTAGACCTGTAATAAATTTTGCCATTAATTCATGTTCAGGTTTTTTCATTAATTGGCCTTTTTCCAGTACCAAGCAATAGAAATCTTCGATTGGCTGACCAGGAAGCAAGTGGAGAGACTGGAAGTTAGCAGTTTCTGTGAGCATCTGGGGACTGTGCCAGTCCAAGGCTAGAAACCGTCCATGAAAAGCACTAATTACAGTGTCCCAGCTCTCTTTTGTAGAAAAGGGTAGATTATTGAACCATGTCAAAGCTGGTCCCTGCAGGTGGAGATGGAATGCAGCGATTTTTCTAGCATCAGAGTCAATAACATTTATTAATGTGGCATAGGAACTAAATTCATTCAAAAATTTATCTGCATTCTCATGAGGATATCCTGTAAATTTTGTGCAAGTAATTGCTTTAGCCATGATGTTGAAATTTAGTTCATCTGCTGTCTCATATGTATCTAAATTTGGAAATCTAACTTCTAATAAGTTGTCAGTAATGTTCAGTTTATCATCAGTAATACTTGTAATAGAACATGAAGAACTATCATTTTCAAATTTGAATGAGTCCTCAAAAAGTTGATTTGTTTTTAAAAAATTGTCATCAAGAATGTCCGAATCACTATCATATTCATTTTCCACATTGTAAATTAATGGAGGTGTAAGGCTATTCATGACATGTGACCAGTTATTTTACAAATTTCACCTCTGTTTTTCATCCTTGGAAGAATAGTTCACAGATGTTGGCCGGTAGGCTTTCAAGATTTAAAATAGTGAACACATTTATATAAAAAAAAATTTGAAAGTTTTCACTCTGCAGGTTAATTTCGAGTCAATAAATGCAATTAATAATATGCAGCCAATGAAACACACACATGTATGTCGGCCGGTGGGCTTTCAACAAAACATGTGACTTTTATAATATTTATCATATATACACACACAAACTGTAAGCCTATACTATATAGTATATAGTATACAAATTCATATATATCACAATTTTGTGTCGGCCGGTGGGCTTTCAACAACAAAACCATGTGACTAAGGTCAGTAAATATGTAAATGAAAAGACAAGTAGAGTTTGTACTTTGATACAGTCGGCCGGTGGGCTTTCGACTCAAAATCAGCAGGTTTTATTGGACAAGTTCATGATATACAAACAAAACTTTGCGCTGCCACACAGAAAGTAAACTTTGTCGTGGATGTAGGCCATCATGCAATTTAAAGTATGAAAACCTGGATATGCGGCCACGTGATCTATGGATCCGAAGGTCAGTGTGAAGGCTTAAATGTACTCCAGTGTGTGCGGTATTGAAATTTGATATGAAGTCATTCAGCCCCATTAAAAAGTCCTCAAAGTGTTGCTGATATCTTGGACATACTTCAGCAAGAGTCAAGCGTGATTTAGAGGGATATTTGGCAACTGTACGTCTGATATCTTTTGGTGGAACGGTGCCGAAAAGTATTAAAGCCGATGGATTTTTATTTAGAATGTGTTGTTCGATGTTCAAAATTGTAGAACCAAGACTTTCATATAGATTAGTTTTACATTGGTCAGTATAGTTAGCTATATCATCAGGGATGTCATTGATACCAACACAAAATATATAGAGCTTATAATTGGTGTGGTCGAAGTTCCTAAGTAAACCTATGTGGTCTCGAAGTGTTGACCCCCTTGATACTCGCAATGTTAACTCGTCCAAATGAGCACCAGCAAATCGGGAATCGCTAAATAAAACACACTTACTCATAACAATCCGTCACATATCGCGCTAAAACTCACAAACCTTCTTTCAATTCGGATTCTCCACCATGTAGTGTTTGTCCGGGGAATTAGCTCAATATTATCTTTTAAAAATCAAAAAAACCACTAGTAACACGTGTTTCGTTTTCTCTCAACAATCGCCTTCTCTCTATTTATTTTCCTCTAAACACAAAAGAGTTCAACAAAACCTCAAAACTGCAAGTTGGGAGTTATCGCCCTTACCACAGTTCCCAGACCAGTAATTACCATTATATATAACAATATTTTATGGGGAATACCATTTTATAACTAGTAGATCTATCTATACGATATCGGTAATGTGTATTCCATCTCAACAGGTCAAAATTGTAAGCAGGAAACACTGATTGTATCTTTTATCCAAATTAAATACATGGAAATTGAGTGTCATCCGTGGAAAAAATACCGAGCCGTACATGACGGATAGTCTAGTCGTTAGACTGTTCTATTATCAATTTTCTTACGTTTTCCTGTTTAACTCTGCGAATGAAAACAAAGTGATATAATAATTACAAATCGGCATAGAGTTTCTTTCACATTTTAGAATAGAAATTAAAATTTAGTTCACATGAAACTAAGAATTTTATAGGCCGGTTTTTTTTATACTCGAACATATTTATGGTTTGAAATAACCTGAAACATGTTTAAGCTATTTAACATATACATGTTCAAGGGTTTTAAAAAAACGCATTGGTTGAACAAAATGGTGTTAAAACAACAACTTAACTAGCTACAATATTTGCATATATAAATTTCTGTAGCTAATATCAAGAGATATTGCATGTTTAAGATTTTTTAAAAATTAGCAATGAAATCATTAAGTAAGAATATTTTAAAGAGCATTTATAATTAGTGACTTCACATTTCGGCAACATGCTTATATTTATCTATTTTTGGAAAACTAAGTAACGGAAAAGTATGTAAAAAATATCAGGTGAATGAGCTAACAATATTGTCTAGTCTACTAGTGTATTGCTCTTTATTCTTACTTAATGATTTCATTGCTAATTTTTCAAAATCTTAAACATGCAATATCTCTTGATATTAGCTACAGAAATTTATATACAACAATAAAAAACGCTTAACCATAAAAGTGTTTTAAACCTTAAACATGTTTGAGTATAAAAAAACACTTTGGCACATGTTTTTATTGATTAGTCCATTTAACCTAGTCAGTTTCATTTGGATTTTTAGCGAACAGGGGTATCTAACGTTTAAAAAACCTAATTATAATAGTTTTTCTTCGTTTAAACTTTAAAAGTTTAACACGACTCCCTAAACAATTTTGAGACGACCCCTGGATCAGCTGCGTCACAGCTCTACGTCACCTCAGACTGACTTAGTTCAGTGTGACAGTGACAGCTAATGGGGCATGGCGATTGATGGTACTTTATTAGTTTTGGTCTACATAGAGTGTAGTGTAATTAGCTTGGATGAACACCACTTGGAATTTCTTATTCAGTATGCAATATTGGACCGCTAACACAGTAATCGGCGAGTGATCACATTGCAAATGACTGTATCCGTGGGAGCGTCTGCTCTGTCAGCAGAACGACATGATGAAGCTGATACAATAACACTGTGTGCGAACTCAACTGTACGGTTACCGGATGTTGCGATTGCTGAAGCGGTTGAAAATGGCTGCTTATTGCAGAGGTGAGAAGAAAATAACAATTTTGTACCGATAAAGAGTGAAATGATACAAAGAATAAGTTGTGGTACATGTTAAGATATCAATCATGCCCTGAGACTATCAACATGTTTGTTAACTATAATCAAACTATCGCAAGGATTAAAAATCACTTGCTCCTCATCGAAAATTTCATCCGAAAGATGTTATTATTTTCATTTATATCCTCTCGCTATGTGTTATTTATTCTATCTTAGTTCTGAAACGAAAGTTTGTACTCCGATTATTCTATATCACCATTCCTACACGATGAAATATTATGCAAACTTACATTTTACGAGAAAAAATACACGGAGTTGAATGTGGGAATATGTACGGGATGTTATGAAACTACTGTAAGGGTTGTAGCGATTTATGAAAAATAAATCGTACGGGTAATTGTGATGGTTATCGATGCATTATAAGTAGTCTGAGCCACACTCTCAATGTCCACGAGTTTTATGTAATTTATTCGATATTAAAAAATGTTTCTAATGAGATTTCTTGTCTACCGTTTCAGATCACGATGGAGTACCGTTGCTATTATTGTGATTTCAAATGTTTGCTGTTTGAAGACGTAATTAAGCACAGTCAAACTTTACATGGACATGAAATGCTTAATTTCAAAACTGCAAAACACTCACCAAAAGGAATTATAGTTCAGACCAAAAATTCCAAACGTGTACCAGATGTAGTAGGAAGACAGGGGGAAAAGATAAAAGTAAATAGTGACACCTATACTATCACATTACAGGAAAGTGATGATGGCTCCCATGACAATAGTCATGCTATTCCGCCGTGGTGAAACATATTTGGAGAACAGGATTGAAACTGTTCAAAGGGAAATTCCTGAGAATTATGGGAGGTTGGAAGAAACCAGTTCACAGGATGCGAAAATAAATTTTGCTGTTCCACATCATTGATGTTTAGAGGATATTGAGCTGTCACAAAAGCTAAGAAATGTAAAGCCAGGAACATTGCACGAGATGATAGAAATGGCAAAACTGAACAACGTGGAGCATTACAATACATTCAAATTCTGTATCGACGGTAAACAAATCAACACAGGTGCAATGGATCAGAAAGAAGGTGATGTAAATATATGGGGCTATGAAACAGAGCCTACATTTTCACAACGGAAAGATGAACTATGCTAACTGAAACATTTACAAATTTATTGGAATCACTTGATGCAAGGGGTGTGACATACCTTTCCGAACAGTTTTCAGCACAGAAGGAGCAAGTTCGCAAGATTGGTAAGGACATATTGCAAATGTTCAGCAAGCGTGTTTGCAAACTGCGGACTGTAAGGCAAAGGAAGATTGTCACGTTGACAAAGTTACAAACGGCATGCGCAACACCACTGTTGAAAGAAAAGTATACATCTGCCATCAGTGCCATCAAAACCCATGTTTACAGATTGAATATGACCATCAGTAGGACTATAAATGCGTTTGACTTACTTGGGAGTATAGTCGCTGAATGCAACGACATGAAACACGTGTATCAACGTGGGCAAAATTGCAATTTGCCATCCCAAGAGACCTACATTTTCTTGACAGGACCTAATGGAATAAGAAGCGGAGATCTCATAAACTCGTCCTTCATTAAGCAATGAACAGATGCCTGGTAAGAGACGCGAAAGAACGCCAAAGTGACAGTAAGTACTGACCAAACAGCACTTGGATTCTACGGTTTAAAAAAGATGAAAGAACGTTATGAAAATTTTTCAACTCAAAAGAAAAACCGGCCCCCGGAGACAATGTAAAGGATGGAGTATGGAACGTCAAATGAAATCAATGCCATTGCAACACTGGTATCAAAGGTTTTACCCGTCTTCTTTCCGTCGTTGTCCTATGTAGAAGAAGGATGTGATATAATTCATTATAAAGATGCTCCCTTTGCTGTTGTGAGTCAAGATGACAGTGCCAGACAGACAGATGAAATTAAAAGACCACACGGGGAAAAACGTATGCTATTGAAATGAAATGTCCCTTTCCAGATCAACTATCCAAAACACCAGTTGTTTATTCATTACCATGGTATTACGTCGTTCAAATTCTGTTCGTTTACTATTTCTATGCTACAACACGGAAAGCACAACGACATTCCTAGCAAAATTCGACCATGAACTGTTTCGGGACATTTTTGCCTTGCTCTAGAGATTGTACGGTCAGGAAAGTTTACCTCCAAAGAAACTACCAGACATTTTCTTGACACGCGGTTGTATTGAATTTTGTACGCTGTACGTACACTACCAGGCAAACATATTGGTGCTTACATAAATCACAACACACCGTTCAATCACATCGCTATAAGCCGTACACAATCCTAGATTTGTTTGTGTTACAACCCGTACAGTCGATGCTAACTTTATTTCGATATTTTGCAAAACGTAGTCAAGACAGAATCATGCTGAATGTCATTTTCATTTTAGGAGACGTATATGTTTCTACTCAAACAGTCAGAAAGTTATTTATCATCCGTGTTTATCTGTAAAATGTGCTAATTTGATACGACAGTCATATCGACAGCTGATTTCACGCCGAGTTTTGATATAAAAGTATCATTTCCCATGTGTATTTTTAATTTATAAATCTACATAATATCATGAGTTTATTCAGGAGACACCGTAACGCTGGGGTATGTAAAATACATAATATAACTACCTAATTTCAGCTTTGAAACTTATCTCGCTCTCTCCGTTTACCTTTCCGCCTCGCTTCGGCTATCGCAACATCCGGTAGCCGTACAGTTGAGTTCGCACACAGTGAATAAGTACCTATACCAAGTTATGCATCTGATTTTGTGCAAGTGAATGAATAATTAATTCAACGACCATTTGGGATTGTAATTGACAGACTGGACGATTCAAGTAAGGCTACGGTAGACTCTTCTCATTCGAAAGTGGCTCTGTTACATATGTTTACAAGCTATTTTTAGTGTCAACACATGGCATCAGCTAGGGGCGACATGGGGGGAAATTAGTACACAGTAAAATTATTACTTGATCAATTGTACTGCTCCTCTTCTTAAGTTGTTTATCTGATAATGGTGACCATTCGAAATTCGAAATAGCGAATGCACGTACATGTATACGAGTAGTATGCGAATACATACGCGTGCGCAAATAAAACAGTGATCCGCTATAGCCGATAAATTACACTTTAAGCAATGCATGATTACGGTTGTAAAAACAATCCAAGATTACGAAATAATGAATTGTTATCAAATAAAACACCATAAGTCATCATTCAATTGCATTTTTATGTGTTTGACAGTGTGTTGTATCTTAGAAACCATTTCCCAATCGAGACTGTCCGGCCATATCTTGTTTAGCGGATTGAGGAATTAACAAATTCTTGAATTCTGTACGTAATTTGCTCCTGTATATCAAGTTTTTGTTGTAGACACTAAAACATGATTTATTAACAAATCTGTACAACAAACACCCTCCTGGGAGTCGTACTTTTTTCATAAACAGCTTTAGTTTTTGGAGTGATCCGCGACTGCCGTAACAACTGTATTGGGTGTTATGAAAAAAAGCCAACAACATCATTCAAATATAATTCAGTTATTTAATGAATAAACTTAAAATAGCATCAATAATTGAGATTACTTTAAAATGCGCCCCCTCCCCCTTTTTAGATCTTCGGGAAGTCTTACCCCCATGGCCAACAGCAAACAGACCTCTATCCTTCCGGAAAGAATCCATGTTGTCGTCTGCGTCAGCTGCATCATCCGGATGACAGCTGTATGTTATTGTCTACGTTATAAATACGCTTGACATCGAAGCGAATTTAAGCGTTTAGATGACCCAACAAAAGAAATAATCTAGAGGAGTTCCGAATGTAAAGAGTTATCGTTCCTGATTCTCGGATACTAGCTACAACGTCCTTAAAAGATACGCGTAATCTTATTTGATTAAAGCCCCCTTCCTTAAAGAGATGAAGTTATCAACGGTGTAATTTAGATACATATTGTTGATTTGACTATTTACTCATTACATATTTGATCGTTGAACATCAATGCTCAGTACTATTATTTCACAAAGAAACTGAAAACCTGATTAACTCATTACCAATTGTGCATAATGTCATGATGATCTACATTTTTATTGTAATGTCATAATTGTTCAATTCTTTTATTGCTATGTCAAAATTGATCAACGATTTTTTTATTGTCATAAATAATCAACCGTTGGGGCGTAATGTCCTAATTGATCCACTCATTGAGTGTGATGTCATGAATGATTGAACGTGATGTCATGAATGATAAATTCTTTGAGTGTGATGTCATGAATGATGAATTCTTTGAGTGTGATGTCATGAACGATCAATTCTTTTAAGTGTGATGTTATGAATGATCAATTACATACTACATCGCCGACGGACGGTTATTCGACATTTCTTATTCTCTTACCCTGGACAGGGAAATCCAGAATTTTACCGGTATGAGATTGTTT
>NW_022982894.1:0-29710 GCF_902652985.1 Pecten maximus
GAAATATTTCCACGGTAAAATACTAACATCATCCCAAATAATAATTTCAATTGTATCTTTCTTATTTCAAATGTCACAAAATCAATTTATATGTTGATATTTCCTTGTTTTATCACCTTTGTCTACCCAAAGTTTGTAGTTGTAATGACCATAAGAGTTCTAGTTTGTGAGACTTAAACTCTAGAAACTTACCCTAAAACAAAACATCATAATAACAGTAAAGCAAGATTCACTGTACAGCATTTACACAAAAACCAGTATGTTTCAATAACAGACTTGTATATTCTAAATATCAACACAAAAACCAGTATGTTTCAATAACAGACTTGTATATTCTAAATATCCACACAAAAACAACTATGTTTCAATAACAGACTTGTATATTCTAAATATCAACACAAAGACCATTATGTTTCAATAACAGACTTTTATATTCTAAATATCAACACAAAAACCAGTATGTTTCAATAACAGACTTGTATATTCTAAATATCCACAAAAAAACCCAGTATGTTTCAATAACAGACTTGTATATTCTAAATATCCACACAAAAACCAGTATGTTTCAATAACAGACTTGTATATTCTAAATATCAACACAAAAACCAGTATGTTTCAATAACAGACTTGTATATTCTAAATATCCACACAAAAACCAGTATGTTTCAATAACAGACTTGTATATTCTAAATATCCACACAAAAACCAGTATGTTTCAATAACAGACTTGTATATTCTAAATATCAACACAAAAACCAGTATGTTTCAATAACAGACTTGTATATTCTAAATATCCACACAAAAACCAGTATGTTTCAATAACAGACTTGTATATTCTAAATATCCACACAAAAACCAGTATGTTTCAATAACAGACTTGTATATTCTAAATATCCACACAAAAACCAGTATGTTTCAATAACAGACTTGTATATTCTAAATATCCACACAAAAACCAGTATGTTTCAATAACAGACTTTTATATTCTAAATATCCATATCTTAATAATGAGAACATGTTGGTACGTACCCTTTTAGAGTTAGAGAGTTTGAGGAGTGCCAGACAGGTGTCCCTGGCCAGGATGAAGTCCGACTCTGTCAGAGGTCCCAGTAAGGATTCACCTTACAGCATTTACGCTAAAACCAGTATGTTTCAATAACAGACTTTTATATTCTAAATATCCATATCTTAATAATGAGAACATGTTGGTACGTACCCTTTTAGAGTTAGAGAGTTTGAGGAGTGCCAGACAGGTGTCCCTGGCCAGGATGAAGTCGGACTCTGCCCGAGGTCCTAGTCCCTCACTCACCATCACGTTGATGTTACTTCGTACCACTGTGTTATCAGCTCTGGAAATGCCATATATAGTTTTTCTCATCATTCTTTATAAAATACATCTAAGCAGACAAGTATTCCATTGCATAACATTGCAAATGAAGTCTGACACCATGCCACAGATATGGTGACAGGGCCAGAGGAAACTCGGACTACCCAGAGACCTTACATGTGGCCTGTAACATGCTGGGTGAAGGAATGCAGAGTTATTACACTGTAAATTTGATTTGAGTGCATTTCCAAATTTTAACAGATTACCACATTGATGAATTGGGACAGTCAAATTATTTTCTATTCCAAACAGTATATACATATAGAAAGTCAGGGCTTTTTCTCACTGGTTTAGGAAGGGTCCTTTTTGTCTCATTTTGGGAAGAAAATTGGTGAATTGGGAAAGATTTTTTGGGAATTTGGCTTTAAAATGAAATAATTCCAATTGGGAATGGGGCCCATTAACAGCCCCAGAAAGCCCTCAGAAAAATTAAGCCCTGAAAGTGCATTTAGTGCAATCATACATGATTTAGCACAATGCTTCCAGCACGAAAAGTGCTATTGAAAAATAGTCGTTAAAATATGTACGTTTATGGTAGTTATCCTCCAGATCAAAATTACCGTTCTCTTCCAGAGCCAGAGAAAACTCAAGCTTGTCTCTGGCGTCTCAATTATTGGGAAGTTGTTTAAAGGGAAAAGTTGACGTTAGACACACAAAAACTGGACAACACACTTTGGCATAAGTTCACCTGCCAGTAAGCTAACAATCAGATTTCTCCATTTTGTAAACTTATCATACCTCCAAACCTAAACTACCAAATTTGAGATTAATTTTTTACCAATCGGAGGCCTCTGTTCTAGAAACCAATGGAGACACCAATGTCCAGTATAGTTTTAAATGCAATTCCCCAATACCCTTACATAAGATGTGTGAAAGAAGTTTGTTCTTTAGAACATCGCCGTAAAATAACTTTTCATTAGACCTGAGTAACATACCCTGCTGCCATGGACAGAAGTAAGATTGCTGATCGGCTGTCCTCGGCTGATGTGTCTGGGATCTTGAGTGTGAAGCGTTCCCAAAGAATCTTCATCACAGTGCTGTTCAGGTCTCCTGTTTTCATCAGCTCCATCATCTACACAACAGGTTAAATTGACATTTTAATTTTTGATAATGTTATACATGTATCAATCATTGTTTACCTTTAAACATTAACTTTGACAAAACCTTGATTAAGTATAACAGTCTTGACTACTGTATTCATTTATACATCACTACTCTCATTTAAGGGAATCTTATCTCCATTATCGTGTATACTAAACTGCATTTTATCTTAAAAGAAATCCGGTGGAGTTTATAACAATATGGGAATTTTACTTTAGAGAAATCACCTTCCGAATTTCTGCAACAAAAACTTTCATGTTAACATACTGTAAAGATACATATTTTGGCGGTAATCTAATTTTAGCACTAGAAGCATTCTGCTAAATTATGATTGTGCTAATTGCATCTTCTATAAACTGTTTCTATATACATGTAAAGTGATTTTGGCAATTTGTCAATTCTTCAATGTGCTAATTTGTTTACATTTGGAGATATGGGAAAATTTGAGTGCACCAAATAATGTTTGTTTGAAGTATTCTTTCAATAGTAACGGGAAATATTTGTGTCATACCAAGCCTTCGAGTGAGGTAAGATCTCCTATGGTGACGCCATAGCTCAGTGCTGTCAGGTTCTTCACTATAGCTAGGGCACACGCTCTGAAATAAAAACATGTCACATTCAGAAACACTCTACTGTACAGCAGTCTGTTGAAGAAAGGACACACCAGACAAACAAGCACTTCATTGGGTCTTGTCTTCACGAGACCTGTAACTCAATTATCTCACACAGAGAGTTTACATAGAAATCACACTCATATTAGTTTCACCCCGTAAATGGTAGAGCAGACTTCCCATCATGACTCCCGTGATATTTTCTCACACTTTTGTGCTGCCCTCTGACTTTCCCTAGACCCTCGACACTTTCAGAACATTTACTTTTCTAGGTCCTTGACTACAGGAGGACCAGACTACTCATCATATGACATCTCCCTAATATTCTCTCCCTTACATGATACCCTCTGGCTTGCCTTAAACGGTAAACCCCTTATGATTTTTGAACCTGTACATTACAAAGTTCTACATCCTTGCCCTCTGACCTTTGACTGTTGCCTTCAGGAGACAGATACATCTTTTTGTAGGCATCAACAACAGCATCCTTGACACCAGATTCCTTCGACCAGATAAGTGGCAACATGCGTCGTACTCCCTGCATGGCTGAGGATAGACCAAACTTAAACCCAGTCACAAAGAAATCTACAGCGCCTAGAACATCTGATACGTTCTCCGATCCCAACAGGCGACAGATGATGGGAAAGGCTTTTTCAGTTTCCACTCCAAAGGCAAGTGTGTCCTGTTGGAAAAAGATACATATAATGTAATACATAATGGTCATAGCAGGACAACCATTTTCACCAGAAATGATGAAATTTCACAATTTCTTGTTTTAAATAAAAGGCACAACTCCTTAAAATGCTAAGAAAGCAAATGAAAACATGCACAAGATATTGTTAGATTGGGAGAGTGGTGTGATGGAAATTGCATGGGTAACACTATACACCTCCCCTAAATAAAATGGCGGGGCATCAAAATTAGACATTTGCTTACCACAAAGTACAAGATGAGGATTAACAGTATAGCACCTACTACTTACCCTTAAGTACCAAACAAGCACCTGCTGCTTGGACATGTCACTGACTGCCCCACATTGGTCCTCAGACATTTGACTGTGGATAGCGTCTTCAGACAATTCTAGGTTAATGCTCTTCTGCCCTATAAAACATGTTCACATTCACACATTCATGTAGTCATTGAAAATATCCTTATCCATAGTGTGTTCACCCAGTTAGTCACTGAAAATATCCTTATCCATAGTGTGTTCACCCAGTTAGTCACTGAAAATATCCTTATCCATAGTGTGTACACCCAGTTAGTCACTGAAAATATCCTTATCCATAGTGTGTACACCCAGTTAGTCACTGAAAATATCCTTATCCATAGTGTGTACACCCAGTTAGTCACTGAAAATATCCTTATCCATAGTGTGTTCACCCAGTTAGTCACTGAAAATATCCTAATATCCATAGTGTGTACACCCAGTTAGTCACTGAAAATATCCTTATACATAGTGTGTTCACCCAGTCAGTATTTGCTATTAATGCTGATGAACACATTTTTCAAATAATCCATTTTTCAAATCTAAAGCACAATATTTAAATCCTTTAAAATTTATGATTTTTAATGTTAATCATTAAATAAGATAAAAATGGGGATAGTTATATTTCCATTCTATTGTGTACTAATTAAAAAAGCATTTGATAAAACATGTTTGAATTTTAAAGACTCTAGTAAGTCAACCCTCTATTTCTATGCAAACAAGATTGTCTAGTGGGTTGTTATCATTTTTTTGGAAAAATTATTTCTGGTTCATCCTGAGCTCCTTGGGATTTATCATAGAAATAAGCGACATTTTGATTCCCTGACAGTTCCGAATGAGTTTGTTCTAGCAAAATTTGGTGATGATCGCTTAAGGTTGCTGTTTCACAGCACCTAAAAATCCAACTTTGATCAGTATGAATTTGATGAAATACTCACTGAGGAACAACTTTTTAAGACACTGGATGATATTGGTACCATCTTCCTGACTTGATTCTTGTGAATCCGTTCTGTTCAATAAAGCAACAAACTTATTACATGTACACTTGTTTGTTAAAAGTAAAAACGTCTTTAAAGATATCAAAGTATTTTTTTCAAATATTACTTGAAAAGAAGTATAAAATAGCAAGTTGGATCAGACTTCAATAAACTTCACATCATATCTGTTATCATGGGTTAATATCAGATGTAACTCTGGAAGTAAATGTTTGTTTGGCCAAAATGAAGCATTCACACATCTTTTTTGTAATCGATCACATTTGGAAAAAGATCAAATCTTGGTGTTTTGTTGCTTAAACAAATTCATAAATCCTACTTTCCCCCTTCCCTCAAAATGACAAATTCATTTACACCAGTAAAATTGCTAGCTTTGACAAGATTTTGATCATGTCTTCATTGAATTTTCTTTGAGAGACAACAATAGTATTATAGTAGCATAATATAGCTTGAAATTTATTTTCAAAATCAACAAAACTTTATTGAGCTGTGACATAATATTGAACATGGAAATAAATGTGAGATTAGATGTGTTGTACAACCTTTCACTCTCCTGTGAAGCCTCCTTAGAAGAATCTGGGTAAGTCATCACCATAGCTGTCATCAGTTTGTGGGTAGCACACCACTTTTCTTCCTTCAGAAGGGACATAACTCTTGCTGTTACACTATAAAACACGAACCAATTTTATTTCATTTTGACTGGACAATCTTACAATGTTAAATATGTTTATAGAGCGAAGTCAGGCGACCTACAAATGATTATAAACCAATTTTTGTTCTTTCAATTAAGCTCAACCTCACCAGGTTTGTCCCAATTTTACAATGAAAAAATCTAGTGCATTAATGAATATAGTCCAGGATGCAGTTCGATTTGATAGCTTTAGCAAGGACTTGAGTTAGACTTAAATGTACATCATTTTTTTCCCTGTAAAATGTCTGACCAGAGATGTATACCACACACCTGTCCAGATTGTCCTCGTCCGTTATTACAGCATCTGAAGTTTTGATTTGTTTTTGTGATCCTTCCTCCTCCTCGTCTCCAGATTCTGCCTTCTCTGTGTCCTGTGATTCTCCTTCGTCAAGCAGAGCCTCATTTATCTTGATCTCCATTGTTTGCCATTCAGTCTCCAACTTTTCCATCATTGGGTTACCTATCAGACAGGATGCAAAGACACTAGCCAATATCACAACATAAAAGTAAATCTACAACAGGTAGGAGTATAAATATGCATTTAACTACTATAAGGTCACCTCCAAATGCAATGTAGGTTATAAATTCAATCATAATAGCAGAACTGATCTTGGCGATTTGAATTGTTTAAAACTGCAAAATTCATGACCATCAAACAAAAATTGTAAAGTCAATTTGTAGGCCATTAATTCATTTGACCTTAGTATCAATACAAGAGGCCCAATGTGCCTGTATCGCTCACCTGGCTCTACAGTAACTTTGAAGTTGATTGAGGTCATTTCTAAAGATACTATGTTGATTACCTCTTTATTCAAATATCATTGTAAGCTAGTTTTATTTATATTAAAAATTTTCTAGTCCTTCATTCCAGCATTCTATTGACCTAATATCAGGTCTTGCAGGCTCTTGGCTATCGCAAAATTATTGCTTACAGATTTAAGCCGATTTCACCCATGTGACCTTGAATGAAGGTCAAGGTCATTTATTTTAACAAACTTTGTAGCCCTTCACCCCAGCATGCTACAGGCCCAATATCAAGTCCCTGGGACTCTTGGTTATTGAGAAAAAGTCGTTTGAAGATTAAAGCCTATTTGACCCATGTGACCTTGAATGAAGGTCAAGGTCATTTATTTGAACAACCTTTGTAGCCCTTCACCCCAGCATGCTACAGGCCCAAAATCAAGTCACTGGGCCTCTTGGTTATTGAGAAGAAGTCGTTTGAAGATTAAAGCCTATTTGACCCATGTGACCTTGAATGAAGGTCAAGGTCATTTATTTGAACAAACTTTGTAGCCCTTCACCCCAGCATGCTACAGGCCAAATATCAAGTCCCTGGGACTCTTGGTTATTGAGGAGAAGTCGTTTGAAGATTATAGCCTATTTGACCCATCTGACCTTGAATGAAGGTCAAGGTCATTTATTTGAACAAACTTCGTAGCCCTTCTCCCCAGCATGCTACAGGCCCAATATCAAGTCCCTGGGCCTCTTAGTTATTGAGAAGAAGTCGCTTGAAGATTATAGCCTATTTGACCCATGTGACCTTGAATGAAGGCCAAGGTCATTTATTTGAACAAACTTTGTAGCCCTTCACCCCAGCATGCTACATGCCCAATATCAAGTCCCTGGGCCTTTTGGTTATTGAGAAGAAGTTGTTTGAATGAAAAAGTTGACGCCGGACGGCCGGACGGACGACGGACGCCGCACCACGGCATAAGCTCACTTGCCCTTCGGGCAGGTGAGCTAATAAACTAAAGAGATTTGTATTCAATCAGAATATTTTATGAATTTTTATGTAAATGAGTATCGGGCTTCTAATTCTTGTGGTACAAACCTTGCCCACCATTCTCCACATCCTCTCTCATCATCTGTTTCAACTTCTCAGCTTCACTTTCATAACTCTGTTCCAGTTCTTTGACTGAAAACTGAATTGTACACAGAAATATCACTTCAGGATCAGTAATTAAGGTAAGTATGCATGTACCAGGTATAAAAATGCAAATTTCACTTTCAAATTGGTATAAAACTAATGAGGGCTATTCCAGTAAAATATCTACCCCACCCAAGGACTCCAGTTTTTATAAAGAATTCTTTTTGATAATTTCCTTTATATGTAATAGAACTAAGAAGTAGGAAACCGAACCATGGACAGAAGTGATTCATTCTGGAGTCCTGGGGTCAGGTAGATGTTTTAATGGAATAGCCCTGATAATGTTTCATACTGATAGTGAAAGATTGTTCAACATATAGGAGATTGCCTGAGAGAGAATACATGCTGATCTGATACTGTTTTACCATGCTTTAGTGTGCAAATAACTGACACATGTGTTATTTCAATGATAATCTTGTCAAGTTAAACTAAAAAAATTCAACATGACAGTAAATTTAACACATTTCCTCAATACACATAAGAAATTGAAGTTACTATCTAAGAGCGCTGTGCATTTTAAAACAAAAATGATCAATACTTCATGCAGAAGTTTATATAGGGCCCAGTAAGGAATAATCTGGGTATGGTCCAAACAAATTGATGTTTATTGGGTGCTGTTACTAGAATAGTTAAACATGACCAATTAAGTAAACAGTAAAAAGTGAATTGTTAAATTTTTGAGGCAATCTGGCTTTTTTCTTCTACCAGATTGAAATAAAATTATCAAATGGTCTTTGTGTGAGCCAATTCTAAAGGAAGGGGAATTTGGGAAAAGTAGACACATACCTTGGCTGCGTATGGGTTGCATTTGAACAGGTTGGTGATCAACTGAAGGGCCTGTTTGCGGACCGAGCTGGACTTGTCCTGGAGTCGGCCGACAACCAGAGTGGTCAGGCTGACCTGTCGACTCAGTGGAAGGCACTGGAAAGTCATGTCATAAGGTTATACAAATCTATGATGGGTCAGTCCATGTAGAAGTGAAGAAGAAAGCAAAGTTTAAATAAATGTCACTGTAGATATTTCTTATCCACCTTTCCTATCTTCTTACCCGAGGTATTTCTATATTACAAATAATACTTCAGAATTATTCTTCTAAGCATAAGTTAATTAGTTTTTTTTATAGTGAAAACCAATTATCAAGACTCATTTTTGTCCTCAAGTTATTTGAATCAGAATTGTAAAAGGAAGCATCTGTCAAAATTAACTGGTTTTTTTTTTGTCTGTGACCAGTTTTTCTCACTTATGTATCAAAAAGTATGATTTTGACTTTTGAAAAAGATTAATAACTTTTTTTTACCATACATGTACATTTACCTTTTCATTTACGATTGCTATCCAGATCTGCAGACATTTGCTCCTGACGTAGGCATTAGTGTCATGGACATGATCCTGTAATACAAAACCAAATATATAAAGCAGACTTCTAAGATATTTGAAATTTACTACAAGAGATATGGTCCTGGCTGTCACTTTATAAAACAAAAATTACAGTATACTAAGTAAACTGAGAAGATTTTTCCTTATGATTCTATTTATAGAAGTGGTAAGCTGGATATTGACCTGATATCCTTGAACTATAAACTGATATCATGGACTTGGAGCTAGTCTATTAGTAAAGTCAAACATCATTTTCTCAAAGTCTTTGGAGTCGTGAAAAACAACTTCCGAGATATCCAGAGTATTCGAGGTAAACTGAGTATATAATATATATTTACTTTTTATTGTTAGAAGTGGTTTTTATTTTGAGTTAAGCAGATAACAAAGTTTGACTCAATACAAGGGAAATTACAAGCTACAGAGCAAGAACCCCAATATTAAAAACTGATTTTCAAGTGCTTGCAGAAAAAAGTTAACAAGCATGCTGAAGCAGTACATGTTCCTTACTGACTAAAAAAAAGTAACAGTGACCTTGACCCAAAAACACTGAAACTCGAACTTGATCTATAGCTACTAATACTGAAGTTACATACTGAGAAAGTGCGGAAAACTGAGAGGACAGACAGACGGGAAAGAAACCTATAGTCCCCCTCTCCCTCCCTGGTTTCACCGACAGGGGACTAACAAACTATGAATATATAAAATCGGGCAGTGTTCAGTGTACAAGTTACTGTTGCTCTCACCTCCAGATTGTCGAGGAACTGATCACGTGTTGCCTTGGTTTTGTCGTCCAAACTGTCCTTGTTGAGAACCTTCATCAGTATCTCCCCGATCACACCTAACACACAGTTCCTCATGATGTACGGCTCACTGTCCAGGTGACACAATAACAGACTCATATTGGGCAGAACATAAGCTGGGATCCTGTCAGCAATCTCCACCAGGAAGGTGGAGCAGTTACGAGTTCCTGAGGAATCTTTCGCTGCATCCTCTGGGGCCAGACGTCCTATTTCCCTGTAACAATGTAGAAGTGGAATATTTACAGAAATTATCCCTATTCAAGACTACAAAAATTCTCATCTATCCTAAAAAGTGTACCTATGGTACCTAATGAAATCTTTGGAAAACATAAAGCTGCACATCAATTGTTATTTTATAAGCTTTTTCAATGAAGGTGTAATAATATTGGGAGCAAGTTGTTTTTTAACAATGCTACATAACCAGTCTGATGATGTTTGCTTGCTCTTGAAATGTCCTTTTGAGTGGTTAACTGTAAGCATATAACAAGAGTTGTCTGAAGACAACATAGATCGCCGAGTGGGATGAAATTCGGAAATAGTTTTTTTCAAAAGCAGGTCAAATGTCATGGTCAAGGTCAGTAGGTCCACAAATGTAGCACCAATTATATGAAGGCCTTGTCAAAAGGAACTCATACTGGTATGTAAAACATATATTGTAATGTACGATTAACATACTGTGGCCACGGTTAAAGTTTTTAAATGTAGGTCAAAGGTCAAAGTCAAGGTCAGCAGGTCCACAAATGTAGCTGCTAGCACCAATGGAATGGCCTTGTCACAAGGAACATAATATATATTGAATATCTGTAAACTGTTTCCTTATTAGTATTGACATAACAGTTTTATAAAGACTGTAGCCTAGTTGTCTATGGATGCTGATGATGCTGACAGTATACCAATACTTTCCCTGGACCTCATCCCAGCGAGCTAATTAATAGGAATAAATTTTGGATTGGCTATTCAACAAGGACTGTATTCAATAAATATGATGAGCTTATTGGCTGGCAGAATCTTAATTCAGATTAACAGATTTTTTAGAGTCTGTTACAGCTCCACTATTGTGCCTGGAAAATAATTTTTATACATTTACCTTGTTATTTCACACAGAACAGTTTTCACTCCAAACTCCTCAGTAATGACCTGTAGCGTCTGGGCCAGGGGAACCGCAAGATGTTCAAAGTGCTGGACCAGCTGTACCAACTTTAGACTGCAACCTGGGAATGGTATTAATACATCTTTACCTAACTTTCAATTAATTAGATATATTCTCCCAGATATGACACTTTATCACAGACAGATTTAATTAAGTCTTTATACAGAATGATGGCCAATAGTAAGATGTGTGTTGTCACCAAATACAAATATTATGGCAATGCTCATGCCTAGAGAAAGTTTCGCTGTTCACACATTTTTCGAAATACATCCAATACGAAATACATCATAGTATTGTCATTTTTTAGATGATTTTCAAAACAATGTTATGAACGAAAAATGGTCAACTTCTTATCAATTTTCAACCATTGAAATATCAATCAAATCTCTAACACACAAATTATTACAGAGTGAATAAATACCCAAACTGTGGTTGTAGCTTTTCACCATGACAGCCAGGATGCGATTCATCACCTGTCTTGTTTCCATTGCAGAGGCATATGACATTCCAGGATTTTCGAACAATTTGTAACAACAATTTGTAACCAAGCTGAAAGAAACAAAAGAGGCATCACTCTTCCATTCAACCACCATCATAAGAGGAATAAAAGTAGTGAATGTATCACAAGTTTTTTCTTCCAAGATTTTTTCTTTTCTTTTGAGGATATAATTGGAACAAAGTTTACTCAGTATTCCAGTAAAACATCCATCTTATCCCTACAAGACTCATTCTTTTTTAATGCTACTCAAATTGCAGAGAAGCAAGAGGCCATGTGAGCCCTTTAAAAAGTTTGGGATTGGGTCATGTGTCCACAGATGGTGAACCATTTTATAGTGTTATCTCACTGAAATGTCATAACTCAATCCTGAACACGACAACATGACATTCCGCCCTGTTACTGCTTTATGATCTGGGTCATACTTGACAAATTCTTCGTCTGGAATGGGTGGGTCCCACAGTCTGTGCAGGTTGAGTGATACAAGATGCAGCAGGGCCTTAAGTCCCACTCCACGCTCCTCGTCCCAATCCATCCCTGTGCTTGCTTTCTTCATCTTGCTGGTCTTAGCCCGGCCCTACAAAAGAAAAAATACAACAAAATCATAGAACTTGGGCAGATAAATCTGCATCTAAGACAGAAATATTTTTTATGCATAAGAGCAAAGTGAGCAGGGGCTCACATAGATACCCAACTCATCATACCTTGTACACCAGCTTTTTATTTTGAAGCCTTTGACATTTAATCTTGACCAATGACCACTGAAATCTTTTCCGGTGTGGAATTTTATGTTTGAATATTATGAATTGAATATAAACAAAATTTGTCAAGTGGTTCATGAGATATCTTGTCCACAAGCTTATCACAGACAGAAGTGATTGTAATATACCCCCATTAACAAAGTGGAGGGTGGATGATGGAATATAATCAGAAGTCAAAAAAAAAGAGAAAAAAAAAAGAAAGAAATTAAATAAAACTGATCATTGATGATGATTTTGAACAAGCAATTAATTGAAAATTTCTGGAAGTGCTCACAAATCTTTGGCTTCGCATATTTTTGTAATGTTACAGAGAAGTAGTTGATGTTATATTATACAGATACATTCATTGGTCATTTACAAGTGATTTAGGAGATTTAAACATTAAACAACAGTTAAATGCTTTGTTTTAAAATATTGATAACAAAGGCTAAGACTTGTAATAAATGTTCTCGAGATGTACATAAATTTTCTACAAAAGCGCAATTCTGTGACAAATTTAGAAAACCAATTATAATTGATAATCTTTGATATAAATAGCTGGTATACTCATTCCACAATATTGACAAGAGAGAAGCATGAAAGCTAGTTTCTGCTTGAAATAGAAAATCTTATTATGACCCATCTTCAAGATATATTAATAATCAAAGTACTGGAAGTACTGTAAACGAACATTATTGTTTAATGCAAAATCAGTAATCTTCGAAGTTTTAAGTTGATAAATTTACTGATATCGGTTAAGGAATTAATTGCAAATAATTTGAAATGTTTGCAGCTGTTCTGATTTGATTGTACACATGCATGTTTCTGTAAGGTCCTAATTGAAATTGGAAGTTTGTTGATCTATCTTGGATCGATGAAAATAAAAGATGTCTTCTTTCTTTCGGGAAGGCATCATCAGTTATAATACAGCCAGGACTCTGTGACCTTATTGATGCCAACTTCTAATATGCACTAAATTTAGGCTAGTTCCATCGTTAGTTTGGCATACATAGTTGTATTTCAACTTAATATGATGAAACACACATAAAGAATTACTGAAAACCAAAACCAGAGCTGCTAATCAAGGCCCGAATTAAGAATTATTCTATTGAAACTGTACTCAAGCATTTATGGTACTTCAAAACAAAAAAACCTGACTCCTTTTGTTCAGGAATCATTTGATGTTAATAAATCTGTATATGAGAAGATAAACTTCTGGTATAATTACAGTATTGTAAACAATGTGATAAAGAATAATAACCAGATAAAGACTATCTTCATCGAATAATTCAGCAAACAGGAAAAGAAAACTTCAAGATTCATTTTCAACTTCAAACCTGATCACAAAGATTACAGTCCATTCGATGGGACGACACATTCCCTATTTATTGTCCTTTTCCAATGTTGATCATCCAATCATACTGAACCACACAATTCAGCAATGTAATTGCACAAATCACACCTTTATGTGGAGAGAACATTTTTGGGGGTGTTATAATATTCCATAACTGTATGCAAATTGTGAAGCATTCCATATCTATAACTATATATATACAGTACTGTATATATTTACACATATCAAAATTGGAATGACACGGGAGATTTGCAAGTTTAATCATCAGTCATGGGAGGTTGATGTAAAATGTTATATTTACCGGGGTAATTAGTAATTTTGAGAATATATTTATGAAGCTCTATTCTGTACATTCTACCAGTGCTTAGAGAATGGACACAATTATATGTTCTCCAATGTCAAAATTAATCATATGTAAAATATTAAGGGTTTATTCGCCATTCTAGGCCTGATTGCCGTCATAGTAAAATTACCAAAATGGACTTGAAATCAATATTTTTAAGAGAATGATCTATGACTTGAATATTTCATAAAAATAATGTAATACATCGTTTATTCACTTCATTCAGATCTTCAGACACCATATAATTTGTGAAGTCATTTATAGAAATATATGAACCATTTTGTTATTGATTTATAGTTCACACAAGTAAGCACTAGATGTAAGCAGTAAGTATATGTACTGCTATCTACTGGCATGATTTTGAGTACAGTAAACTACACTCGCTTTGTGGATATTGACAGGATAACATATATTTACATACTAATTCAATTTTAGAATTGTAACTGCAATCTTGTAACAGCATGGCACAAATAGTCATCTGAACATTTGTTGTATTTTCAGTTTATCAATTCATTGATTACTCCGTGTTTGAAGTATGGTGTAGTGAGAATTTCAAGTCTTGATCATGACTTGATGAAAATTTTAAATTAACAAATTATTAAAATGAATTTGTTTGAAAAATAACACAAGTTCCACAGCAATATCATATAGAGAATCAATCACAATATATCAAAAGTTATAAAACTACAAATAACAATTAACGGCTGAATATCAAATTAAGTGAATATCACAAGTATTTTTGCATTTGTTTTTAGATAATCCGGATTTCCGTTTTCCGGCTTAAAAAAAAACGAGAAGTATTTTAATTGCCGTTATAGTTGAATTACAAAAATGGACCTGAAATCAGTATTAAAAAAAAAGAATGATCTATGACTTGAACATTTCATAAAAATAATTTTATACATTGTTTATTCACTTCATTCAGATCTTCAGACACCGCATAATTTGTGAAGTCATATATAGAAATATATTAACCATTTTTGGTATTGATTTATAGTTCACACAAGTAAGCACTAGATGTAAGCAGTACGTATATGTACCGCTATCTACCGGCATGACTGAGTACAGTAAACTACACTCGCTTTGTGGATATTGACAGTATAAAATATATTTACATACTAATTCAATTTTAGAATTATAACTGAAATCTTGTAACAGCATGGCACAAATAGTCATCTGAACATATGTTGTATATTGAAAAATTATTTAGGTAAATATTAACTCATTTGCTTGACTTTTAGAATTGTAACTGGAATCTTGTAACAGCATGGCACAAATAGTCATCTGAACATGTGTTGTATATTGAAAAATTATTTAGGTAAATATTAACTCATTTGCTCGACTTTAATTTTCAATTTATCAATTCATTGATTACTGTGTTTGAAGTATGGTGTAGCGAGAATTTCAAGTCTTGATCATGACTTGATGAACGTTCTAAATTAACAAATTATCAAAATGAATTTGTTTGAAAAATAACACAAGTTCCACAGAACAAAACAAAATTAATGGCTGAATATCAAATTAAGTGAATATCACAAGTCTTTTTGCATTTGTTTTTAGATAATCTGGATTTCCGTTTTCCGTCTTTGAAAACAAAATACATAGACGTATTGCATAGTAAACGTAGCCATATGTACATATGTAACAGCTGATTTCAATCAGATTGACTTAACATGAACTTAACACCGTCTCAGTAGTTCGTCACAATCGAAAATTTGATCGTGAATTCGGTATTTTGCAAATTCTTTCAAAATACTTCCAGGTAAAGGAAAAAAATGCATATGGTCTCTATACACACACCAAAGATTAATAGATCCTATATTGGGTCCATTCTCTCGTTAAAATATCGATTTGGGTCCACTATCGGCCATTTCGGTAATTCAACTCTAACGACAGTCGGGCCGCGATTCGCAAATGAAAAATTAATTTAAAATTCGTAAACCTCTAATATTTTACCTATGATACAATTAGGCATTGAAAAACATATATGTGGGTCAATTCTCTGAAAATAATGCCAATTTATATTATAATTAAGCCCCATTTTTCTTCGTTTCGGTATTTCCAAGTCTGCTTCACCTGTGGTCCGTTTCAGTAAATATTCTAGACTTTGCCAAAATAAAAACAAGCTATATAATTGTTCATTTTAAACATGCCAACTGCCAACCACACGTATCTAAAAATGTTATTGTTGATATCATCTGAATATTGCCGTAGTTATCTGTCACTTCGATTGTAAACCCATTGCCAAAGTCATGGAAGAATCGACCAATCAAATTGGTTTAACGTTTGAATTCCGTAATCTTGCAGTTACCTCCCTTACAACAGTAAATACGTTCCAAGTATCGCCTACAACAACCAATCCCGTGCACATGGCAACAAGATATTATCATTTGCATTTGATTTATTGGTCGTTTTCGTCAAAGGAAAATGGAATATGGAAATTGATGACAATGTTAACGCTATGACCAGTCACCCTGACCACAAATGCCACCTAGTATCTACAGTACCTTTCTCGCAAACATGTACAGTAACATACAATGATCGTCTCGTACCTATAGTATGATACAATGTATCGTCTCGTATGCCGTTATTGATATATTTTTTTTTCTAAATTATACAAATACTCATCTAGTTGATAATGATGTAACATTCTAGAATATATATATTACACATTTAAGTAAATCGCGGACATATTTGCAGACCTATGCTATAATGTCAGCCGTTTTGGAATGAACACGGAAGAGCAAAACTTTCTAAACATCCTGAGACGAATGCGCCTGCGCAATTTTTGTTTACATAAATATATTGACCTGGAGTTATTCGAAAAGTTCAGGTTCATTTAGTCTTCACATTTCGCTAGCGTTATGTATTTCTCAAATCGTATGCATCTTGAAAACATCTACTGAATACATTTCAACATTTTCGGTAAAACTACTACATAAAACGAAGATGTTTTTGCCAGTAAATTATTTGAAGCGTAAGGCTTGGGGGCAGCCATATTTCATTGAAACAGACAGTAGATGGCGTATTGGTGAATGTGGCTACCAAATATGGTCATATTTCTCAGTCCAGTTCTTGATGGCAATAACCGAACATTAATGTTCGTTTAAAAACAATCATGCTGGATATTAATAAAACGATATTTCCCCTACCAGCCGGCGCTAAAAATTATAAGTGACCTTGACCCTGACCAAAAAATCATGAAACTCAAACATGATATGTAGCTATTTATACTGAAGTTACACACCAACTTTCACCAACATACCTTGAAGCATGGCTGAGAAAAGCGTGGAAAACTGATTGGACGGACGGACAGACAGACAGATGAATGGAGAGGAAACCAATAGTTCCCCCATGTTTTACCAGTAGGAACTCATAACTATTCATAAATATCTACCTTTGCATTAACTAACTGTGTTGCACTTGGTTTGGAGTCATCAGCATCCAACATTTCCATGTACTGACACAGAAGGTAGCACACCATCTTGACCATGTTAAGGCTGTTCCGTTTTTCCTCCGCAACTGGGGGTTCATCTTCCAGAATATTTGCAAGGTCATTTGACAAGGATTTTGCAACTAAACAGAAAAATAAATCACTATCATTTCCAATTCTTAACAGCTTGGGACCAAAAAATGATGTCAATATTTCAGACAAGAGTATCATCATCGGTACAAAGCTCGCCTCACATTGTATACCTCATAATAGAATTAGGGGGTGAGTTTACCTACTGGAAACTATATTGCAATACATGCATACCGATATTTTAAGGAAAAAATATTTCAAGGCGGGGTCTCCTTGTAGTAGTTGAATTCTACCTCACTGAACAACATACAGGAAGCCTTTCACCTGCCATCCAGAGCAATTAGGGTAAAGTGTCTTGCCTAAGGACACAACCATGACAGTGCATACTGGCTCTTTTCTCAGCTTCCCAAGAAACACAAACCGACACAGGTAGGAAGCATCGAACCATGCACCTCGGATTTTCACGAGGTTACATGGCTGGCACCCACAGAGCTATTGGCTTTTGGCAACAAAAATTATAATTGAAATATCATATTCTGAACAAGACTTTTTTCCATACTTAACATCCTTTTTTTAAGATTAGCAGATTCTACAAATGTTGCCAAGTACGTATACCACTACACGAAACACATGAGTCATGGAGTCAAATTTGGATTCCTAAACACCACTGAAAGTTGGGAGATCTATCAATCAAGCTTAGAGCTAGATAACTTACTGGTATATATGAATTTGATTTCTGAAATAATTGATACACAGTATTTTTATTTCTATATCGGTAAAACATTGTGTAAGACTTACTATTCACAACAAGTTCCCAAGCATCTTCCTTCAATTCATGGGCAAGATCTCTTTGTAGACTAAAAATAACAAATTAATTGACATAAAATCATGTGATATTTATATCTTATTTTAGCATTAAGTTATGTACATTTAAAAAAAAAATTAGGGTTATTTGAAAACATAATACATGTACATCTCTAAAGCAAGTCAGTAAGAAATTATTTAAAAGCATGATCCATTTCATTTCCTATTTCTGCTCTTCTTGGTTCTTACTATATGTTCTTTGGTACACCCCTTCATTAAATACATCAAAAAATGAACTGCATTTCCTTATCCTCCAAAAAATTCCTTTTTACTGCTGTAGTGGTACGTGTAAATGTATATACGTTCTTAATACGTTTTCTTAACTTATTGAATATAAAATGCTATACTTTACCACAGAACACTGAACAAAACATCAAAATTTTCCAGAATTACACGAGCTCCATGAGTCCGTAAGTTTGTCTTCAGTTCTGTAAAGAAAAAAGTTTATCTTATTTCAATAGTTGTGAATTATCATAAGTCACAATGACATTTTAGATGTAAGAAATAAAATGTGGTCAAAACTTCAAAAATACAGTATTATTACTGCTAATGTTGCCATAGGTAATGGGCTAGGAGCATCTTCTGCATTTTATTATCACATCCAGTTAAAACAATCAGGATGAGTTCTATATTAGTATGGCATATAAAAAGGACAATAGCCAGCTGGTATACTAGAGATTTTCCTACAATAGAAACTGGGTCCGTTAAAAGGACTCATTCCCCTAAAAAAATCTTATGAAAATTCCCAATTTGCCACTGAAAAATTCTCAATTTTGAAGTCACTTTTGAATGATTAAGTTTATCTACAAAAACCTTTACTAAGGTACTTTTGAAAAATAAAAAATCAGCTGTAGATAACAAAATGAAATCAAAAATAACAAAGGCAATATTCATCAAAGAATTTTTTTTTAGTTTTCTCAATGTCACATTTTGTCGCGTAGAAATTCCCAATTCAATGTACCCCGAGATTCAGTTGGAAATTTGTAGGAAAATCCCTGTATACATTTACATGAAGAATGCCCTAAATGAATTTCAATAGATTGACTTACCATGTAAAGCCCCTGGTAACTCTCTAGGTGACAACACCTCATCAACAACAAACTGAGACACATTCGTCTTGTTCAGCAGGTCGTCTCGAGCGACAGGGATAAGGAATTCAAACGTCATGATTGCTGTAAAACAATAGTTAAGCTGCAGGGTTTGAAATTAAGCTTGCATTGACATACAATGAACAACATATTCAAGATACAGATACCTGAATTATATGGGTAAAACGCAAACAGCTTGCCATAGACAATGATCTGAAAAATGTTCATTACAAAAAAAGCATGCAATATTTCAAATCATTTCAAAGTGCTCACCAGCGTTGATTGTGCTTTTTATCTTTACAATAATTTCAGATTTTGCAACAATATATATATGTTAACTTATATATGATAAGTTGTATTTTCAATGTTAGTTCACATATGCTAGGGTTTGTACAGATCTAATATACCGGTATGTCAAATATCAGCAAAAAATTAAGATTGCCCACTTAGTAAAGGGAGATAATTAAGTATTTTTGGTGTGATCAATAAGTTTGATAAAATAAAGCAATACTAGCTGTTATATGCAGATTGAAATGAAACAACAATTTAATACATCACAATCACTTTAATTAATCTAGGCTATGAATAGATTTCTCACAATAATTTTGAGCATATAATTATGAAGAAATTCACAAATTACACATGAAAATTTTTGAATTTTGGATTCTTCCAATCATTTTAATGCATCAAATCAAACTTTTTTTGTAATCTTAAAGGAACAAACTTTTTTTTAGCTCTAATATACAAACAAACTTTTTCCCCAGTGAAAACTGCCAACAAATTATAATGCTATAAAATAATGTCTTTTGCTTTTACAAAATTGTGTTACAAATCTGAGTATAAGTTTACGATGCTGTTTCAGAAGCTTTAAGAATATCAGTTTGTTAGAATAGCGTTGAGTAAATAATCGTGACCTAACAATACACATATTCATTGAAACTCTGTACTCTAGCCCTACAACACAGATGGTGTCAGCACCAGAGAAAACTCGGGCTAAGATCTGTAATTACGTACAGTACTAAAATGAAAATTTTGGTACGAATTGAAAGTTGATGGCACAGGTACTTGGGGCCAGGAACTAAAGTTATAATGGAATTGTCCAATTTTAATTTGTAACATCATTTCTTGTCTATTTATGCACCGATACAACATTGGAATCGATTATATAGCGCGTTTAAAAAAAACACCCGTTTCTGGTTGTTAGTTCCTGACCCCAAGTACCTGTGGTTGGTGGTACGTATACGTTGGCGCGATATCACTGGATAAGTGGTACAGTATACATATATTAATAAAACCTCATCGGCCACATACAAATTCTTTCAGAAGAATGATACTTGAATTCGTATGTCCTTACCAGTTGTCAATACAAGACATCAACAATCTTTGAGTCTTTCTAGTTCCTCTGGCTCGTTCGAAGTTTCCGCCTTTTATCTAGTAGCCAATGAAATCAAAGAATAGCACTTGGTCCTGGATTGATTTTCATTTATTACTTTTGGAAAAAAAATATGATGCGTGACTTAAGTTTGGAAAACATCAAATTCATATACGAATGCGTTTTGCTAAGTTATTTTTGAGTGTACGTATATTATATCAGGTAGTTTAACAGATGTCTTCACTGCGCCCCTTCACTGCATCGAAACCGGAAGTCAAGCGGTAATCTTAAACTTTAATTTTTACCGCGTGTGGAAATCAAGCATGCAGCTTGATTTTAAGATTTTACTTGTGATTTTAATTTTGTCATTTTTTATTATTTATATTTTATCATATTTTAGCTTTATTACGATTTTAATTTCCACTTTTATTAGTGTCTTCATCCTCATCATCTTCGGTAGGTCAATCGGTGAACGTTGTGCAACGAAACTGAAGTCACCGGCAAATTTAGAATTTTCATTGTCGACAAAAAAGAAAAAGAAGAGTTTGTCACATTCACAAACAGGGACGAAATATCATAAATATTCAAAGGATATTTCTACAGATGAAAACATGCATAGAAATGGATTTTCAAATACTTCTTTCAACGATAAAAAGTTTGACAGATCGTTCGATAAATGGCGGTCTCCTGTCACTAATTCCCCTGGTGTTCGTTCTCCTGGAATTCGTGTCGCATCGCCTGTAGCTGGAACAGGACTAAGAACTCGAAAAGCAAGTCAGCTTATTTCAAGGAGACATTCGTTTTCTGTGAAACCCATAGACACTACAACACATTCCGATAGTAACACGAGAATACCATTTCTACCAACTATCAAAAGAGCATTGGGTCTGGAGACGATTGTTAGCCCAAGGTGAGATACAGTATATAGCAGAGTAATAAAGGAGAGGACTTTTTTTTTCTTCTTTAAATTAATGGTGAAAAGTGTTGGAGTACAATACTGCAATAGCTTGGAAAAGACATCATGAACCTTGCATTTGAACAATTCAGGTACCATATAGTCCTTTTAGTTTATAATATAAAGTTTCATATGAGTTTTATCTTTTATTATAAGATTTTAAACATATTTTTTGTTCCTTGTTGAACCTTATGTTATATAAAAATTATATATGATAATGTTAAAATCATGAAAGATAGTATATATCATTAGGGAAAACCACCAACTTGCATATTATACAGTGTACGCCAATGGAGGTTTTTCCTGCAACTGCCACACATACTGAATGATAATTAGTGAAATTGAACTCTGATTTACATAAAAGCCTGGAACTATTTTGCAATGATGCATTAATAGTTTTGTGGTAGTAAATACACAAGAGGTATCAATGAATGGATATTTTCCTACGCAATGTAATAGCACACTTCAGGATCACTCGTACCCAAGAAAGGTACACAAAAAAAAGAATTTGTTGTCACCTCGTAGAAAATTGTTGCAGGATAAACAGAATACACAGCTTGTATCTTACAATACAAGGTTTTTATTGGTGCGATATGATTCGACAAAGCCTCGTCATCTCAGCTTTCTTAAGTCTCGAATTAAAATAAACCTTGTATTTTAATATACTAGCCATGTATATATATTCTCTAAATAGCTTTGTTACTCAATATAGCCAATCTCATTTTAAACTTTTTAAAAATTTCAGTAAATATCTTTATCTATAAAAATATTTACCCTGTCGTCAATAAACTATTTATATAATTAAACGATTTTGGCTATTTTGCCGAAGGGCAAGTGAGCTTATGCCGTAGTGCGGCATCCAGTCGTCAATAAACTATTTATATAATTAAACGATTTGGGCTATTTTGTCGAAGGGCAAGTGAGCTTATGCCCTAGTGAGGCATCCATCCAGCCCTCCCTCTGGCGTCAACTTTTTCCTTAAAACAACTTCTTTTCAATAACTGCCCTGCAGGTAGGGCGTAAGAATTGTACCTGCTGCCCCCATTGCATGATCGTAAGAGGCGACTAAACTTGGGATCTTATCTTTTCTCTTCTTTCTAAACAACTTTCTTCTTCCTAATGTCTCCCTTGACAATGCCTCACTTTTGGCCTTTAGTTGGGCATGAGCGTTCGCCGCTGTGAGGAAGGCTTTGGGTTCTGTCCCCTGGCCGAGACATACCACAGTCTTTAAAAATGGTAGTTGCTGCTCCTGCTTAGCGCTCAGCAAATTAGGAGTGGGACGACTGGTTCACCCGTTGTCAGTATAATGTGACCGGGTGGGGTGTGCTGCTGGGTGTCTTCGGCAGTGTGCTTCAGTGAGGTAGCACTCTAAATCGGCAAAAGATCCGGCCTATCACAAGGAGACTTAACACGAACATACCGCAGCCTCCCAAAACACGCATACTCACTCATTACACGCATACATGTCGCACGCACGGGAGGCCGTCCTTAAATGACCTTAGCTGTTAATAGGACGTTAAACAAAATAAACCGAACCAATTCTTTTCAATAAACATATGAGGCACAGTGACCTAATATTGGTCCCATGGCATGCTAAGGTGAAGGGCTGCCAAGTTTGTTCAAAAGTATAAGCGTGACCTACATTCAAGGTTAAAAGGGTCAAATAGGCTGTCATCTTTTAACAAGTTTCAACTTCATCTCAATAACCAAGAGGCCCAGGGACTTGATATTGGGACTGTAGCATGCTGAATTGAAGGGCTACCAATTTTGTTCAAATGAATGACCTTGACCTACCTTTAAGGTCACAGGGAGTTGATATTGGGTCTGTGGCATGCAGGGGGAAAGCTCTACCAAGTTTGTTCAAATGACTGACCTACATTCAAGGTCACAGGGGTCAAATTTGTTAAAAAAATAAAACAATGATATCTTAATAGCCAAGAGAGTCCCCAGACCCAGGGTTTTTGCCAGGCATATTTTGGGTCCGGTACACGGACCCATTCCCAATTAAAATTGGCACTATTTTCCCAATTTCGGTCTATATTTTCCCAATTCCGGTCTGTATTTTCCCAATCGCTGTTAACATAAGACAACCTAAAAATTTAGATTTATACAAGCTTCCAGTTATTATTTTGTCAACGTTAAAATGTTACCGTGAGTCATCGTGTTGTTGTTGGTTTTGCGATTCGCGCATGCGCTTGGATAGTCTTATTGAAGTCATATCATATCTGCGTTTGAATCGCCCATTTAAAGGGGAGTTTAATGCAAAGCGTTTACGTACGTTGACTCGTTCTATTTACCGAGGTCAAATCAACTACTGGACTCAGGACGATGTCACACAATTCCAAATATTACGCAAAAAGAAGATTTTGCTCAAAGATTCGAAAGATTTAATGAAAGTTACGAGCTTTAGCGAAATACTGGTAATTCGCGATCTGAAAGTCAGGCAGCTGCTTCAAACGATCTCCAACCTGACTGATTTCACTCTTGACAAGCTTGTTAATGAGTTTAAGCACACTAAAGACAGAAAATTAAACATTCTCTGATTGATTAAAACAAATATCCTGAAAAGAGATGCTGACTTGTATTCATTTGTACAAATATTATGAAAAGAAACAGCTAAGCTTGTATAATTCATATCTTTTTCCAATTTTATAATATATTCCCAAATTTGATGAAACACCGATTGTATTTTCCCAATTTGTGGAAAATGCCAATGATATTTTCCCAATTTTTGTTCAGGGACCCTTTCCCAAAATAGCTGGCAAAAACCCTGAGACCTGCTATTGGGCCAATAGTATGCTGGAATGAAGGCTTTTATACAAAATTTACTTACATGAATAAACCTAGCTAGCCTTCTCTGATAATAAAGTGGTGATCTGAATTTATTAGTACCTGCTTATAAATAGCCTTAGATAAACTTCAAAGTTGCTCTAGAAGCAGTTGAGTGATTCAGGCCCCTTGGGCCTTGGTAACAAATCCATACTCCAACTGGCATATTATATGCAAGCCGTCAGTTTTTCCCAACCTGAATATAGGACTATGAGTATGAACTCCCTTTACATGGAGAGCAAGCTAGGTCACAAGTATTAGTTTAAGCCAATGAAGAGGAGCAGGATATTGTTTGTCATTGCTCTTTATTTTCCAATTACCAGCTGCTTACGTGTAATGCCATTGACAACTTGTTACAAGTTATGAGATTGCAAATCGAGATATTGAAGCAGACAGTCTGGTTTGTGATGGTCTTCAAAGAGGTGAAGAAGTTGTGAAGGAGAAAGAGACTAAAAGTAGTGACCATAGCTAGGCTGAAGTCACTTTACTAACTCCGGCTGGAATTTCCCTTTAGCCTATACTGGTGGGGTCAATAATCTGTTTGCTTATCGAGCGAGAGGGGCATATTAAGAGTCTTTGCAAGGGCAGATTATATGTCCAATAAAAAATTGAAAGGAGAGAATTTTTAATGCCACATAATATTTTTAATAGATTTGAAAATAACACTAAAATCCTTGAGAGGTTCATAAGATTGACATAACTTTACTGAGAATGTCTCGCGTAGAAGATCATTCCTAGAAACCTGCGATCACAGGGATCATATTAAATCACAGTTAGGGGCATGCAGTAGTTTGCAATTATTTTCAAGTTTTTGACAGACTGGATACATACTGTACATGTATGTAAGCTAATGAAGCTTGGTAGTGCTCCCAAATTCTAGCAATCTGAGATGATCATGTTCTGGACATGGATCTGTTTTCATCATGACTGACCCATATAAAATACGAGTAATATGGTAACAAATGGAAACCAGGTATGATTAGTTGTAATCTATATGAATAATGGGGATACATTCGGAAGAAAGCTTCCAATTTTTATGGAGGCCTTTACGCCTGCCATAATGCAATCACCTACAAGTTGTGACGTCACAACCTCTCACTTTCAATTTCATTATATTTCCATTCACATTTCATTTTGCAGTTTCTTTAGGTGTATACACGATGTAGTTGAACTACATATGCATTTATGGAAAATATATCAAGACTATAAATAAAGTGCTATTACATGAAAAATGTATATTCAGTACAAATTTCTCTCCAGCGGAAGAAGGGAATTTGAGACCTCTTGTTTACCCTTAATTTACTTACTTTCAGGCATTCGTTATCAGTAAGACTTCTTCAAAGAATTTCTTCTGTATACTAGCTTTATTTATTATATATAATGGGCCATCAATGCTGATGATTCATCACTACGCGTATGATTTATACAATGAATGAGAAAATAAATATAATTTAATCCTAAATATATGCCCAAGGAAGGTTACTTTTTGTGCCAAATGTTTGTACTGAGTGTATCAAATTTTTTCTTTGCATAGGTATACTGCCAAAGATGACTACAGCAGCTATACAAGTCACCCTGAGACTGCCTCCCCAGGGTTTGTCCCTGCCGTCCGACTGTCCAATCATGATCGTCACCCACTCTCCAAAGTACGATCCTCCTCTGTACGAAGTCCAAATACTATAAAAATAGCTCCCCCAGATCCTCACAAGCTTGGCAGTCCAAGGTAAGTTTGTTTGCTTTTGCATTGGCTTCAGATCATTAATATATAAAAAAAAAATTGCAGTGTTATTTCTACTTGAAAATTCAGAAAATATAGTTTTGTAAAGTTTGTCTGAAAATCTCACCCTGTTTTCTCACTTTTTCGACCAAGCTCTTTGAAACTAGCTTGCTGGACTTACTATCAATTATAATTTATATTACTATGGCATTGATTACATGGTGTTCTTGTTTTCTATTTAAATATGAATTATTCATACAGTAGAATGCCACATATATACAGAGATAAATAGTTTGTCACCAACCATAGTTACCGTTATTACAATTACCGTATGTCATATGCATTTTACCAATGTATTATCTGGTGCATAGCATGTTATACTCACATGCCTGTCTATGGCCCCCAAAAAAATCTTGGTTTTTAGACCCTCCCTCATCTGCTTTGAAGTAAAAAAAACAAAAACCCACTTGTCTTATATTTTCCTGATTGACTAAAAAAAAGTCTTTCCCTCATTCTTCTTAGGAGAAGAATGTATGGAAAAAAGTATCACCAACAAGCCTTTCTCCTGTAATATCCATTATATTTAACCATGAAATTAGAGCACATGTTCATTAATGTGAATCAAAGAGAACGAATCATGATAAAGCATTGTTTCCCACATTTTGAAGCAGTTAATATGAAAATGGATAATGATTGGTTTGAAAAATTAAAAAAAATATAAACAAATAACTCTCCCTCATCTTCTTTTAGAAAAAATTGACAAGAACCAAATAATTAATTTTATTTAACCTAAACCCAATTCAACAAGGAAAAAAAAACCCAGACATGGTCTAAATATTATTCCTGATTCTTTGTTTGAAAATGTTCAGTAGATTTACTGCATATTTTAGAATTTTAGAATTTTGGTGTTCATATAGCTATGGAAACACTAAATTTTCCCCATAGCAAGGACTCAAAAATCATTGCAATAAGTAAGTTTCATTCTCTTTATTCAAATTGCTCATCAGGTTTATGGAATAAAAGAAATGTTTGGGAATTAAGTATTGCCTGCTTCAGTGTGACAGAGTTGGTATCAGTGTGAATACTGGCTTGGTGTGTCATTTTATTTCTTTTTACTAAATCTATCTCATTTGTTCCTGGATTTTGATGCGATTGTTGATATTTACTTTATATTGAACAGGGTGTTAGAAGTAAGAAAAAAAGATACAGTGACAGATGACAACAGAAAAACACCCGACATGCAGTCGGTTCTCACCGCCCTGAAGGAGAAAAGGTATATTGGAAACAGCTTGATTTAAGGTGTCGGAGTGAATGTTTTATGATTATATCTTCACTGATTGTTGTGATTCTCTTTGGGGCAATTGTCATTTTCCAAGTTCAGTATGAATAATATTCTGATAAATTCTCGAGTTTCATTATTGAGGAAAGGATGTGAATACATTATTATCAAAAGAGCTATCGCTTTGAGTGACACAGATGATATCCTCAGTAAAAATCAAGTTATTTGATCCCTGCATAAACAGTTTCATAATGCTGCGTTTGTTTACTGGATTTAGCGCCCCATAAATACAGAGGATAATTGATTAATTTTTTATCAGGAGAAAAAGAACAGCTGGCCCATCTGAAGAAGATAACTTCTGCCCAGAGGTACAAACCCAAAAATCCAAGAGAAGGTAAAATATACTAGGTGGCATATGAATGTATTTGGAAGGGCAGATTATTTAATGATAATCTGTATAGGAAATTCTACTTTTATTCATTTGATTCATTTGAAACAAGTAAGCCTCTTTCCTCTCATTTTGTCCTTTTGTTATGTTGCTAATGATTTGTTAGTAGAACTGAATAATATTCTCTACAGTGAAAAAGACCATAAGAAATAAAAAAAAAAATCCTAAGTTGAAGGAAAATGAAATTACAAGCATTAACAATGTTTTTAATGTTATGGATCTTCAAGTAAATTCTTTAAATGATGAGAGAGTAGGGACATGAAGTTAGACTTTCTCTAGAAATTGTCTCTTGCTATCATTTTAGAAATTGTCTCTTTCAATATTATTTTCGAAATGGTCTCTTTTGCTATTATTTTAGAAATCATCTCTTTTGCTATTATTTTAGAAATTGTCTCTTTTGCCTTTTGAAAGCTGAAAAGAGATGTCCGATGTATTCTTTCACATATATATCGTACACTAAAGCAAATTTTGTTAAAAGTCATTACAAAAAAAAAAATTTGAATTACAGACGACAGGAAAGTCAACAGTCCAATGCGTCCACATCTTCATTACCTCCCCTGCCTGCCTCCCTTCCAGACCTTTCTGATTACACTATACCACGTCTGGAAACACCCTCCCTGAAGAGGGCGGCAGCTCCAGAGGTTTCAGAGTGGGATGGTAGAGGAAGTACTGCCAAACGACTACGACAGGAGGGGCGGTACAACTCCATTTCCAGCTCGCTGAGTTCCAGTCGATATCTGGAGAGACATAACCGCAGTTATAGCCCAAGACCAGACTGGTCCCAGGTAAGCGTATTTGTGACACAAGATTAATGAATGAAAATTAAAACTGAAAATTCTTCTTCTGAGAAAACTAAGTCGATGTGAAGAATCTGTATTAGATTAATATTTCACTTTATTCTACACATTGTGTTTTAAGCAGTCTTCTCTAGTACAAATGTACTTTTGAAAAATTTAATCCGTCAAAACTGTGTTGACAGAAACAGCTTTTAAGTATATTGATATTTCCTATGTGTATGCAAGTCTGAATGCTACATCTGCATTTCCAAGATGTAAGATGTATCAACATTTTGATTGAATAACAAACTTCTTCCTACTTTCTCACTTCAAATGTTTCCATTTTCATTTTCTTTGTTTCCACACAAGAAAATTATTAAAAACACTACTCTCTGTAATGACTTTAAAATAACTGATAGATTTGAAAGTATTTATGTTTTTAGCTGCATTTAATGAGAGATTTACATTCAAGTTTCCTTTCTAAGTAAGCAGGAAGGTAAAATAAAAATACGATTGGTTTCTGTGGTTGCTTAAAGGAATCTACAGCTGAATTGAAACGAGCTATCCAAAGAGAAATCAACAAAATTACCCAGGAAATGCCAAGTGACTTAGTTACAAGTCTACGAGTAAGGGTATACCTGTAGTGATGCTACCCAACATCTATACTAACTTAGAGCGCTTCTATGACTAGGATTCAAACCAAAATTAAAAAGGATTTACTTTAAAATTTTTAAAAAACACTTCTATGCTAGGAAAAATTTAAAAAAACAATCCCCCTTTTCTAAATTAGAGCACTTTCTTCACTTCCAAAATTTTTAAAAACTCTATACTAACTTAGGGACTTTTTTATGAAACCCCAAAAAAAGGGAATTTTCAAAACCCAAAATTTCTAAAAACTTTAAAAC